>NC_142933.1:30979750-30987250 GCF_046866305.1 Octopus bimaculoides
CTATCTGTGTGTATTGGCATATCCCAGAGTATGGTTGCTTTCTCGTTTTCTGTGACCTTTTCTGGCGTGTGTTTATACCATCTTTATTCTGTTGTTATTCCATAGTGTTGGCATAGCTTCCAGAGTATATAGATCCCAGCTCTGTCGTGTCTGTGAATATATTCCTTCTTAGCCAGGACTGGGCAGCCAGAGATAATTATTATTATTAATATTATTATTATTATTATTATTATTATTATTATTATTATTATTATTATTATTATTATTATTATTATTATCATTTGTATAATAATAATAATAATAATAATAATAATAATAATAATAATAAAAGGATTTAGCTTAGTTCCATTTTTAGAGCAATACGCAAGCAATACGCAATTAGAATTGAGTACCGGAGATCATATAACAGACTAACCCTTTTTCCATTGTACCTTCAGTAGAAAGAATAATTATTATCATATTCATATTGGAATGTTGGGAGGGAAAAAATCCTAACCTCGGTCTACACCAAGTAAATTTAGGTGCCAAGAACCTTCCTAAGTATCCTAGCTGTCCCTAGTAACAATGTTTTCTGGAGCTGTACTAAACTGGGTTTCATGCCTATTTCCTCTATCTGTTTGTACAAATCTTTATGGATAGTTCCCAATGAACCTGAGGACGAACTTAGTCACCTTATCGTAACTCCTTTTGAAATTCTTTTGGGCCAGCTTGCTACACTCACTCACAATATGTGAAATTGTTTCAGTTCTTCTGTCACACATCCTACAAAGGGGCGATTCGCTACATTTATCTATTGGGAACTTTGTGTAATTTGTTCTCAGAGCTTGTTCCTAGGCGTTGCATCTCAGTGCCTCAGTGCATCCTTTCAGATAACTTTTTCTTAGCCATCTCCGATTGGTTTCATGTTCTAGTTGCTTACACTTTCTTCTTCATCTTGTTTCTTAAATGTTTGTGGGTGCATCACATCTTCAGTAGTTATTATGTTGTTAATTCTAACAGCTGCAAGCAAGGATCCACTGTTGTTGTTATTATTATTATTATTATTATTATTATTATTATTATTATTATTATTATTATTGTTCAGTAGTTTCATTTTTATAAAATGCTTTCACTTCACTACCGAGCGCAGCTCTGTGCGCCTTGGGTATGTGCTGTGGTTTGCTGTGGTGCTCTTATGTTTACTGTATTGAAAGTGTTTTGCGTAGAATGTGTGCAGTACCCAGTAGTGCAATTTTTTGTATGTTATATATATTTGTAAGTCCTGGTGTTTTTGTTATGTATTTGTCTGCATATTTTTTATTATACCTAAGGCACCTACTATGATAGGAATTGTTTCTGTTTTTAGATTCCACATTCGAGTTACCTCTATTTCCAGGTCTTTGTATTTTGAAAGTTTTTCCATTTCTTTTAGAGAAACGTTGTCATCTGCTGGTATTGATACATCAAATAGAAAGCATTTTTTTTTCTTCATGATCTTTGACAACTATATCTGGTCTATTTGCCTTAATTTTATTATTATTATTATTATTATTATTATTATTATTATTATTATTATTATTATTATTATTATTATTATTATTATTATTTTATGTTTGACTTTTGCTTTGCATTTGTACAAGTTGGATCCAAGTCTCACCCAGAGACCTCAAGAGACAACAAGTTAGAAGTTTATGTAGGTGTTATGCCTAGGGTACCATATATTTGAATTTGTACAGTGTTGTTCTAGAGAATGGTTAAGAAACCATAAGAAAATTGTGTTTGTTTTAAAATTTGAGATCACATAGACAGTATTTTACGTAGGATATGGGCAATTCCCATGAGCACTATCTTTTGAACTTCAGCCATTTTGGGGTTTCCTGGTACCTGAGCTAGGTAGTAATCAGCCCGTTTCGCTGTCATTCCCAGGGCACCTATGACAGTAGGTATTGTTTTCGTCTTCAGATTCCACATTTTGCTAATTTCTATTTCAAGATTTTTATATTTGCTCAGTTTTTGGTAGGTCTTGACAGATACGTTTATATCGATTGGGACAGTCATATCAATGAGGAGGCATGATTTTTGTCTGAAGTCTTTCAGTATGATGTCTGGCCTATTTGCATCTATCTTTCTGTCAGTTTGCATGGTGAAGTTCCAGAGGAGTGCAATGTGATCAATTTCAAGTACTGGGTGTGGTTTGTGTTCCCACCAGTTTTTATTATGGGGCAAGTTCATGTTTTTGCAAATTACCCAGTGAATATATTGTGCAGCTCTATCATGCCTGTTGAGATACTCTGTAGGCGCAAGCAAACTGCACATGGAGACAACATGATCGATGGTCTCATTTTGTTGTTGGCATATACGACATAATGGGGAGCTGCCGTTCTTTAATATGTTGACCTGGTAGTTCTTTGTTGGTAGGCATTGATATTGGGCTGCTATGATAAACCCCTCTGTTTCTTATTTCAAGCCAGAGGCCATTAGCCATTGATGGGTAAGGGCTTTGTCAATATCTGCATTATTCGCTCTCCTTGGGTATTTGCCCTTGAGATGTTTTCCATGCCATTTATCAGTCATAATAGCTAAGGCAGCAATTTTAGCACGGGTTTTCGAGCGCTTAGCTTTTTCTGCGGGTGATTCTAGTTCGTCTAATTCTTGAATTTGTTGTAATTGGAATTCACTTAGATATTCCTTTGCCTGTTTTGTTACTGAGTAAGATGCTTTCTTGCTTTCATGTTTTGAGACAAGTTTTAGCATCCAGTCCTCAGAGTTTTTCAGATAGGTGTGCCTAGGCCAATTGTGGCTACCTTCATTGTTAATGCCAGCTGTAGAAGTCCACGGCCTCCCTCTTTTCTTGGCAGATAAAGACGTTCTATATCTGTCTTAAGGTGGTGCATTCTATGCATTGTCAACAGTTTTCGTATTTTTCTGTCAACATTACATATTTCAGTAATTGACCAGTTAACGATGTTGAAACTGTAAGTCACGACTGGTATGGCTAGAGCATTGATCGCTTCGATCCTGTTTCTTGCATTTAGCTCTGTCTTCAGTATTGCTCTCACCCTGCGATAACATTCTCTTCTGATCCTTTCCCTCATCATTGAATGCTTAATATTGTCCCTTTCAATTACCCCTAGGTATTTGTAGCTCTCCGTATTATTATTATTATTATTATTATTATTATTATTATTATTATTATTATTATTATTAATAATAATATTTATTGTTTTTGCACAGCTTCTATCGCTGGAAATGTACTACGGTGACAGCTGTTCCTAAAACATCTGGCACCGCATTATTATTATTATTATTATTATTATTATTATTATTATTATTATTATTATTATTATTATTATTATTATTATTATCATTATCATTATTATTATTATTATTATTATTATTATTATTATTATTATTATTATTATTATTATTATTATCATTATTATAGTTATTATTATTATTGTTCAGTAGTCTTTTTTTTTATTACGTCCTTTCACTGCACTACCGAGCGCAAATCTGTCTGCCTTGTGTATGTGCTGTGGTTTGTTGTAGTGTTCTTATTTTCACTGTATTGAACTTGTTTTACGTAGGATGTGTGCCTAGTAGTGATACTTTCTCTATATACTTGTAAGTCCTGGTGTTTTTATGTATTTCTCTGAATGTTTTTTTTTATTATATCATACCTAATACGCCTGCTAAAATAGGAATTTTTTCTGTTTTTAGACTCCACATTCGAACTACCTCTGTTTCCAGATCATTGTATATTGAAAGTGTGTGCTGGTCCCTAGCTGGATAACGAAATGCTGGAGTCTGACTAGTATCTCTGTGCCTGACGAGGGCAACATTGTCACCATCAAGGACTTCAGCTTCATTGCCACAGTTATTCACAATATTTTGTTTTTTCATTGTCACTCAAATGAGGTAGTGATTATCTGGCTGCGCAGTTACCAGTGTTTTTATCGGGACACCATCACTAGATGTATCATCAGTCAGGACAGGGAAAGATTCCAACCGGTTTCTTTCATTTGATATTTTCATATTTTACTATTTGTCATTGTTAATATTTCTTGTGATCCAACATGAGTTATGGCTAAATATCAATTAGCACTTTCATGTTAGTACTAGGCTCCGTGTCTTATATATATTAGCATAGACAATTTCATATAATTGTCTATGCTTCTATAATTATGAACAAATAAATGTAGTGAAACCAGGCAAAGAATCAAACAAAAAACTAATATCTAGCCCTATATTTTCCGTAGGGGGTATATATTTGTTTAATGTCGTGGTGGGAAATCCACCCTTGCTCCCCTCCACCTTTGCTCCCCTCCACCCTTGCTTCCCTCCACCCTTGCTTTCCTCCACCCTTGTTTCCCCCACCCTCACCTTCCCCAAACCCCAACACCACCAAACCACGCCACACCACATCACACCACACAGCACACACTAGCATTGACCACTTCTCAGCACCCACGCCATCATCCACACACCTAAACATGCACACACGCACACGTCAAGGTCACCATCCCCTATCCACATGCACATACACGCTCTCTAATACTTACGCACTCGCACCTTCGCTTTGGGATCACCACTACTTTATTATCTCCCCTTTTTGCAAGCTCTCCTGTCTGACTAACTCTGTCCCGCATTCGCCATGATTGATCGCTAGCCACTAAACCTTTTTTAAATTTTGTCTCTGCTTATTTCTGTGTTGCTTTCTGTTGAAGAGCGTAGGCTCGAAACGTAAAAGACTTTCTCACTTCCCGAGCGTAAAACTAATACATCTGTTTGTTGTTTAAACACCTGTCTTCGTCTTTTTAAACACCTGTCTTCGTCTAAATTCCAACTATATGTAGATCTGTTTAATGCTTTCATGATCAATGACTAGTCTTTGTCGTTTATTTATATCTGTTTCTTGTTTTTTTATTACTATAATTTTTTAATATTATTATTATTTTAATTTGTTATAATTATTATTATAATTATTATTATTATTATTATGATTATTATTATTATTATTATTGTTGTTGTTGTTGTTGTTGTTGTTGTTGTTGTTATTATTAGAAAAATATCTATTGCGATTGCAATAGATATTTTATTGTTTGAACGATATTGCAACAGTTTGCCTGGGTTTGTCGATTTCAGCATATCTTTCAACCAATACAATATTTATTGCAGTCGCATCGCTCTCTTCATAATGTCTATTTACCTTTGTGAGTAGTTATGTCAATCCCTTTAAGATATTATTATAATTATTATAAATATTATTATTGACTTTGCACAGTTTCTAACGCTGGAGATGTACTACGGTGTCAGCTGTTCTCTACCAGTAAACTAAGGTAACACCCCCTATTTTCGAGCACGATCCGGAGTATTCAAGAGGCTTCAATCTGTACTGTTTTCTGCAAGTGCTCTACCCCTATTGCAGCCCGTATTTGGAGATTGTGGAGGTGAAGTCCAGCCCACAACTCATCAAGACTGAAACTCCTATGCAATTCCAATTAATATTTTCTCCAGAGGAAATAAATCGCATTCCCGATTTTTCCTGTTTCGGGGAATGCGATCGGATGCCAGTTTCTATACAAGGAAGAAAACAGGAGTGTTTTTTGTGTGGGAAGTCGAACCACCTCAAAGCCGTTTGCCCCGTGGTGGAGAAGGAGCGAAGCTCTCCACCTTTACCACCAAATCCTCAAGGCGGGGAGAAATATTACCTCACATCTACCTCCTTCCTCTGACACATGCCTCGCAAAAGCAAAGTCCTCATTGACATCGCACCAAAAGGCCTTTGTTGGAGATAAGAGAAAAACTGAACATGAAACAGAGACCGGCCCAAATTGAAGGCCCTATGACATGACGGTAAAAAAAAACAAAATCCGTAACGACATCAATTTAAATATCAATCAACGCCAACATCAACATCTTCCTTACAAGACAACCCATTTTTACAAACACATTCACAATCACGAAAAACACGAAAAGAAAAAGAATCAGCTGAAACACAAAATGACCGATAGTCACAATCTCGGATACTTACTTCCTTCCTCAACTTCACTGTTGAAGAAGGACTTCACTGTTGAAGAGTAGCATTAAATTGATTTAGGAAGTAATTAATAGCAAAAGCATTGCAACAATTGGAGAAGATTTTGCGGTAGCCCCACAAAAAAAAAAAAATCCTAGAAAAAAACCTACCCCACTCCCCTCTCGACCAAAATGAAGACTGCGTCAGCAGTCATTTTGTTTCCTCTGACTTAAATGGCTACACTAAATGACTGTATAAATGCCCTAGCTGTGAATGGCGGTGAGGGTAGTACATTTAGATTGGAGGCTGCATATGCTCTGACAGAAGCTAGGACGCCAGAATTCTTCAGGCATCTAGAAACATTCCTAAGAGCGCCTCGCACATTAGTACTAGTGGGCGACTGGAATAGTATGTTGGACACGCTGAAGGACTGTTTGGGTCTTGCACATAGGCGAACGGGGTGTAGAAGCCTCGAAAACCTGCTCAGAAGCTCCCAACTGACTGATCGGTATCGACTGAACTTCCCTGATGTGCCAGTGTGAGTATAGTGCAATTACAATGGGTCATCCTGACCGTATCTAGATAGAGTATTTGTGAGGTCATCAGATAAGGATAGCATAGGGTGCCCACAATTCAAATTGGTTGGCTACACAAACCACAAATCTTTGAACTGCACAGTCGATTTAGATAGGACGTGTAGATAGGGACCCGGCCATTGGAAGTTGAATGCACTACAGGTCTCGGATTAGCGAACTAGTTAAGTGGTAGTTGACGGGAGCAATCGTTAACAACCGAAGGTTGATAGCCCTGAAGAGGGCGATTAGAGCAGAATCGATAGAGTTTAGCAAAATGTAAGCAATAGAAAGAAAGTGATTAGAGGGAGAACTAGTTAACAAACTAGAAGAGGCGATTAATAAAGGCATCGTGACTGACGTACTAGCGGCGAGATTGGCTCCTGACCATTTCTTTCAGGCGAAATGCAAAGGCTGCGTTGTCAGAGGTAAGGCCCGTGCGCTAAAACGTGAAGGAACTAAAGCCGTCCGATGGGCTCAAACGGAGACGCGACTACGATCGAGGTTTTGATGGATCGGAACGGGTGCGTACTACATGATTCTGAGAAGATGTGTGCGGCTTTCAACAGCATTTCGTGCAACTGTTTGGAGGGGGTGATAAGTCAATGGAAATAGTGGACTTTAGTTCGTACCTAGATGTCCAGCCGTGGCTCTCGGCAGCGGACGCGAGGTGCTGTGGAAAGCGATAACCGCCACTGAAATAGGAGATACAATGAGCAATTGTACACATCACAAGTCTGCCCTACGAATTCTATGCATTCATACCAAATTTGTATGGCGAGCTCTTAGCAACAGAACAGAGAATTGGTAGTGATGTTAGTTGGGGTGTAGTGACTGCTGAAAAAGAACGCCGACAGTGGGGACATACTAGGGAGTTTTCAGCCCATAACTCTGCTAAACACAGAGTTTAAGATTTTGGTCAAGGTGTTA
>NC_142933.1:30989750-30997250 GCF_046866305.1 Octopus bimaculoides
ATAATAACAGTAAAAATAATAATAATAATAATAATAATAATAATAATAATAATAATAATAATAATAATAATAATAATAATAATAATAATAATAAAGAAGCAAACAAATTTGCAAAAAGTATGGAATAAAAATGAAATTAAAAAATAAAATTAGGAGGCAAGTCAAACTGGAGATTTCTGTTTCATTTCCTAATTGAAAATCTTAAAATATCATTTGAGAGAAAATTAGAGTTTTAGTATAAATAAACAAATCAATCAATAAGTATATATTGAAAATTTTTCAGAAAAATAATTAATTAGATTTAAACAAACAAATAAATAAATATATTGTGAAGGGTTTTCAATACGAATTTGCGGGTAAAAAAAAAACAAAAAAAAAAACAAAGCAAAAATTAAGATTTAGCTTAAAAACTGTGCTGACGGATGGCAGAGTAATATTTGAAAAAAAAAAAAGAAGAAAAAGAGAAAAAAGTTACCCTGTAGATTGCTTTAATGGGTGTTTCTTTTTATTTGTTTTGTTGCTGTTGTAGATGATGATGACTGTTTTTTTGCAGGCAGGTTAAATTTGTTTTTCAGTCAGTTGAAATCCGCCGTGAAAAATAACATTTTCTGCTAGGTTCACGTAGGAAGTGGAAAGTGAGTATTCTAGATAGAAATTGAATAAACCGTGGCAAGTCTTGGGTAGTCAGATTCGAAAAACGTAGTTTGCCGGTGACAATGGAGGAGAAATTACGTAGTTGCCCGACCTTCCAACACATAGTGGTTAAATTTAATCACTGTGTTAAAAAGGGTAAAAAAACAATTTGGCTGGTTTGACTATGGATACAATATGTTTGGATTAAATAAAGGCTGCAGGTGGAATACCTCTCGTTACAGGTCTGTTTGATTATAATTAATCTGGGGCGAAATAAAGAAAAAAAATGTAAAGAAACAAGAAGAGTAACCCATCAGTATAAAATTTGTTAGTCACAGACAGATTAGTCGGTGTCACATCCTATCAGGAACGATGCATTTTGATCACGACGAAAACATTTGTACTATTCGTAATTATAATACATTTAACTCGTGTTTGAATGTCCGTTCCAAGTTATAAACCATAGTGTAATGTTGCACCTTCGAAGTTTAAATCTGTTGCACCTTGTAAGTTTAAAGTTCAACGATTAAGTGACTTTTAAGTGCATTTTTATGAAGCTAAATATGAACGGCTTTCTCAATAGCTTGGATGCACATTTTTAGCCAGTTTGACTCTGTAGTAAAGAAATCGTACCCAGATACGTTCTTATGGGTGTACATGCCTAATCATCCAAGTTAGCTGCAAGAAGGCCAGCCAATCAATATAGATTCTGCTCCGGATTAATTTTTATCAATTTTGTTTTGAAATGATTCTTTTTTTCTTTTCTTTTTCTTTTTCTTTTTGCTCAAGTTGGGAATAACGTATTTATCATAAACCAGGGTCGCAGGTTGGGGGTGCAACCTAGTTCCTATTTTCTAGAATTTCACTTTGGTTAGTGATGACTTAGTAATTCATCTTTTCTCAGCCAATAATAAAGTGTTGTTTACTCATCTTATCAGAAAGTAGGGCCGTACGTTTTCTGAATAATGAGTGAGATAACAAAATACCAAAGATAAATTCATTGTAATTGTATAATTTAAAAACGTCCTGAGATTAAATATGAAGAGAGCGGGTATATATAAGGCAAACATATATAGGTGTATACATATGCGAACACATATCGATATGCAGATATTGAATAGTTATAGGATTCGTTACAACTTGGGTACATCAACATGTAGGAAGTGAAAATGGTTAGTTACAATAACATAGGATTCAAATGAGCTAAAGCAACCATGAATGTATCATGTATCTCTATTCTTCTACCGTGTCTTCTTCTACCGCCTCATCCTCTCTTATCTTCTCAGCTACCCCGTACACAATTCTTAGACACCTATGCACCTTACTCTATCCAATAGCCAATCCTTAAAATTCCTCCACCTCACTCTATCTACCTCCCTTTCTATTTCTTTTCTCTTCTTTTCTTTACTTTTACTACTTAATAGCCCCCTCCGCTAACATTCTGTTATTGAACGTTGATACGTTCGCGTCTTTTTCGTGGGATGCCTACTATATCAGGATTTTAACCCACATGGATCTACGCAGAATTGCACCTAAGGACTTATGATCTGGTTTCTATAAATTCGGAGAGTTGAACTATGAGCTTTTATTTCTTCTTTACTCTTCTTTACTCTTCTTTATTTTCCATTTTCTTATTCTTTTACCCTCTTCCTCTATGTTGTCATTTTATTAATATATACCATTCTCATTTTCCCCATATTTTTTCCTGTTTCTCTCTGATGGCGGAATAACCCAAACTCCGGGATATCCCAGAAACAATTGTAAGATTTTGAATTTTTTCCTATAATAATATTGTATATGACTTGAGATGTTTGCCTTGCCTTAATATTTGCTGTCCTGTTTAACTATTATATATCCACTGCATCGGAAATTTGCAATGGCTCCATAACTAACGCTGGAGCCCCAGTAATCTGTTACATAATTTACCTAGCCTACCTAATTGTTTAGATCGCCTGTGAACTAGACCCCCCATACTTCGTGTGTGTGTGTGTATATATATATATATATATATATATATATATATATATATATATAGTAAATCTCAAAAAGAACAAACAACAAAAACAACACCGTGGGGATATGGCACATGTAATGTATTAGCAGACGCTTAGGAAAGAAAGCTAGATGGCTTAACGTTTTGAGCAGACGCTCTTCTTCGCAAAGAGAGGAAAGTCCAAAAGAAGGGAAGCTGGAGGAAGAAAATCACCAACATACATGACGAGCTTCATTCGGTTTCTGTCTATCAAATCCATTAATAAGGCTTTACCTGGACGGAGGGTATTATAAAAGACATTTGCTCAAGGTAAGAGGTAGTGAGACTGAACCCGAAACAGTGTGATTGGGAAGCAAAGTTCTTACCACGTCGCCACGCTTTCATATACTTTTTAGGTACATTCTACACGCTTCTCCTATGCTCTCACACGCAAACACACACATACACGCACATACACACACACGCAAGCACGCAAGAACGCACGCACTCAATAAGACACGTACGTACATAACATACATACATCGCAATAAACCAATTCCATTTTGCTATTGTTTATTGTTGCTCTTGTTCACCTTCCTCTTCTTCTTCCTCTTCTTCTTCCTCTTCTTCTTCCTCTTCTTCTTCCTCTTCTTCTTCTTCTTCTTCTTCTTCTTCTTCTTCTTCTTGTCCTTCTTCTTCTTCTACTTCTTCTTCTTCTTCTTGTCCTTCTTCTTCTTCTTCTTCTTCTTCTTCTTCTTCTCCTCCTCTTCCTCCTCCTCCTCCTTCTTCTTCTTCTCCCCCTCCTCCTCCTTCTTCTTCTTCTTCTTCTTCTTCTTCTTCTTCTTCTTCTTCTTCTTCTTCTTCTTCCTTTTTATTTTACTCTTTCTTCTTGATGTTGCCGTTGGTGATGTTGAAAAATGGCACCTCAAACTTGATGTTTCCTTGTTGCTTTTGTCGACGTTGTTCTCGTCATTTTCAAGGTTCTTCATTTTGTTGTTGTTTCCTTTCTCTTTCCTTCATCCTTTTGATTTTGCTTTTGCTTTTCTCATCGTCGATAGTTAAATACTGCTGGTGGAGATGGCGGTGCTACTACGTGGGGTGGGGATGCTGGCGTTCAGCTTGTGGCTCATTCCGATATATTTGTTGTCGTCATTGTGTTGCTGCTGTAATTGTTGTTGTTGTTCTTGCCGGTGGAGCTGATGCAGTAAGTTTCAGAGGAGTTGTAAATGCTTTTAGCTTTAAGTGGCAACTGAAGTTTCCTCAACAATTGTAAAAGCCACGGATTTTATATTAGTTCATGATTTTGACTTGTTTTCCTTTTTTTTTTTTGTTTTTGTTTTTAGAATTTTCTGCAATCGCTCATGCAGTCAGTCGACTTATACTGTTTCGTTGATTCGGACCCCTAACAGACGAAATAAATCGATTCTTAGAGTTTTTGGTCAAGGTTAAGCCAATTACAGAAATGACGCGTACATTCGGAAATAGCTTTTTAACAATCGCGTTTTGTACACGCTAATGACTTGCGATTGATGTTGTTATTGTTGCTGTTGTATTTGGAAGTCATAGGTAAATGGAAATACCAGTAAAATATTGGATGACTTCTTCTTCTTCTTCTTCTTCTTCTTCTTGCTTTTTGAGATGCCGAAGTCGTCATCGTTCTGTTATGGAAATTTCTCGGCGGTGAAGAGGTGTGGGACACTGTTTGTTAAGGACGCATTGTGGGAGCTAATCTCTATGCAGAGACCACCATCTTCAGTATAAGGATGGCCAAGATTGGGCGCCTAATGGCAGGCGTCCGGTCAACGCGTATGAACCAAATTTCACCACCACGATATAGTTTTAGTGATTTTTCAATCACTAATGTCACAAATGACAAGCAGTCTCGTTAAAAAAATAATTATTAGTGACGTAAGCGGAATTAGTTTCAAAAGGCAATCTTTATGTTCCTCTTAATGTGGATACCTTTTTAGAAACGCCAAATATTTCGGTATTAGTCATGAGAGGTCTTCTCATATAGATACACTCCAGGAGATCGCCAAAAATTAGGCGATCTAAGAGCTTCGGCTTCCATGACAATCTGCTACGGTAATATGTCTGTGCTTTCATGCACCATTCGTGTATATGAGAGGAACTGTCAAGACGAGTTTTAAAGTTTTCTGCATTCTAACAAAAGATCCACGTTTAGCTGGATATAAAGATCGCCTTTTGGTACTAATACTGCTTCCGTCGCTAATAATTATATTCCAATAAGCCTGCTTAGCTATTTGCGAAATCAGTGACTGAAAAGACACATAAATTGTAAATATCGTGGCAGCGAGATTTGGCTACTATGCACCTGCCACTGAGGAAGTCTAGTAGAATAAAATAACATGATTTGACCGTTTCGCTGCTACTATTTATGTCACTGCTTTTATGTATTATTCGTCTATATGAAATGGTTTCCCAAGGCGTATAACGCAGTGTTCGGCGTTCTAAGAAGTCATCCACGATAAGTCAAATATAAAGATTGAATTTGATGCCGGTTCATTTGCTAATAACTAAATTTTGAATTGTGTGTATATATATATATATATATATATATATATATATATATATATATATATATAAGTAAAAAAAAAAAAAAAACTCTTGTAAATGGTGTTATGCATGCTTTTAGGAGTATATGAGTGTAAATGTCAGTGCATTTATGCATGTATTTATGCATATGTTTCTTACTACAAAGAAAAAATTGAATGGATGCATTGAAGAACATATGTATGTATGTATATATATATATATATATATATATATATATATATATATATATATATATATATATCAACCACAATATTTATTCTTTGTAAGCCTAGTACTCATTCTGTCAGTGTCTTTTACCAAACCACTAAATTACGGGAATGTAAACACAGCAACATCAGTTGTCAAGGATTGGTGGGGGTACAAGCACAAGACACAGGCACACACATACACAAATATAAACATATATGCGACAGTCTTCTTTCAGTTTCCGAGTACGAGATCCACTCCAAGATTTTGGTCAGCTTGAGGCTATAGTAAGCATATATATATATATATATATATATATATATATATATATATATATAATAAAGCGAATGGCTTTATTATACGGTGCTGTATTTTACAATCCTGTAAATACTAATAATGGTATTTTTATATAAGCTTAAAGCTTATAGCGATCACCGTGCAATGGCTAAGGAAATAGTGTACTAACGGAGCATATAAACCCTCGACAGAAAAAAGATTGCTTTTCCATGCGCATGGGACGCGAATCCACATCCCTGTGTTAACATAACTGTGTGTGTTACCTTCACACACGGAGAGGAAAGCCTTGTTTTTTCTGTCGAGTGCTTATATGCCTCGTTATTAGACTAATTTCCTTAGTCATTGCACGGTGAACGCCATAAAGCTGAAGCTTATATGAAAAAATACCATTATTATTATTATTTACATTATTGTAAAATACGGCGTCGTATAACAAAACCATTTGCACCCAAAGCATATATGCATATATATATAATTCGAAAACATGAAGTTTCGTAACATTGTTTACAAAATAATAGGTGATCGTGTGTGAAGGATCACCCTCGCTAGAAGGGGACTTAACTCATGCTCCGACTTTAAAATTGTTATAAGTTTTGGTTTAAAATTATTTTTAATACAAAAATTCACATCTTAGGAAGCAATAAAAAAAAAAAATTGCCGATTCCGAGCATTTTCGACCATGAGGAATCCATTGGTGTGACTCCCAGCTTGCTATTTGTAAGATGTGGATTTCTATAGATGCAACACACACACACACACACACTCACAAACTCAGTTATATAGATATAGATGAGTAATGAGTGGAAACTGAACCGGTGAGTGTATTAAATAATAAGGCACTAAAAGAGAATGACTCACCCTAGACACAACACTATATACATACATACATACATACATACATATATATATATATATATATATATATATATATATATATATATATAAATATATATATATATATATATATATATATATATATATATATATATATAATACAAATGATATATGAGCATATGCATGTATACATACACATATGTACATACCTACATCTACATGTATATATAGATACATATCCGGGTACAGGACGTTAGAAAAAGGAACGGGAACATAAAGCACAAAAACGGACTTTGTTTACAGACAACAGAACGAACACATAGGAAAACAGATGAACCACATATGGAATTTTTCCATCATCAGATGTCTCTATTCTAGTACTTCGAGTGGAGGCGAAATGGCCCAGTGGTTAGGGCAACGGACTCGCGGTCGAAGGATCGTGGTTTAGTTTCCCATACCGGGCGTTGTGTGTGTTTATTGAGCGAAAACACCTAAAAAGTTCCACGAGGCTCCGGCAAGGTTGCTGGCGACCCCTGTTGTACTCTTTCGCCCCATCTTTATCTCTTTCGTCCTGTTTGTTGAGTAACGCTGCGATGGACTGGCGTCCAGCCATAGAAGCCGGGAAACCAGGCCCATGAGCCTGGCTAGGTTTTAAAATGGCGCATTATAATAAAACATGTACTAAGATACCTATATATGTATATATGGGAGAATATACGAAAAAACAACAACAGACGAGGACAGGTGGTGTAAATAACAAAAGGATGTATTAGTATGACGCTCGGGAATACGGAAAGTCTTTGACGTTTCGAGCTACGCTCTTCAACAGAAAGAATATGGAGACAAGGAGAGATAGATACATACATAGATAGAGAGGGTGAGGGTGAGGAACAGGCAATCTGAGAGAGAAAGAGAGAGAGAGAGAGATTTAAAAGGATGGACATTCAAGCTAATGCTATTAAAATAGCTACACGGACAAAAACTATTACTGCTACTACTAC
>NC_142933.1:30999750-31007250 GCF_046866305.1 Octopus bimaculoides
AATCTAAATAAGTTTCTAATATAGGAACAAAGAAAGGCGGCGAACAGGCAGAAGAGTTAGAACACCAGGCAAAATACTTAGTGACATTTCGCCCGTCTTTTTGTTTTGAGCTCAAATTCTTAATCGGTCGACTTTGCCTTTCATCCTTTGGGGGTTTGTATAATAATTACCATTTGAGTACTGACTTTGTGTCAAAATTTGAAACCGACAGACGAAGAAAGGGATTGAACAATGTAATTTATTTCAGTACGTGACTGGTTCTTAAATTATCAACCACGTAGTAGATAAAAACATTCAAATATGACTTCAGTGAGATTTGAACTCGGAGTGTAAATATCCAGAAGAATTACTATAAAGAAGTTTGGCCGACAGTTCAACAATTCTATCAGTTTCCCCGCTTCAATTTAAGTCAAACCAATAATATTGATATACCGCTGCCACCACCACCACCAACAACACTACCAGTGAAAAGTGCAACTCGCAATAATCTCCACCACCAATACTATTAACAACAACAACAAACAACTACGGAATTAATCTTTCCGAACAACAAAAACAACCCTAAAAACTATTCTCACTGATTACAGTCACGGCAGCAACAACAACTACAGCAACATAATTAATAAGACGGACGACAACAAGAAGAGTAACAATAACATCAAAGACGACAGCTACATCAATAACGAGAAAAAAAAGACATGAATGACAACGATGACCACAACTACAACACCAGTAAGAGCAACTCCAAACACAACTAAACCAAGAAGGACGTTTTCATTCTTGGTAAGAGCTACAAAAATGAAAAAAATAATAATAAATAAAATAATAATAAATTAAATAAAAATCACTAAACGTAATTTATACGAAATTATTCATATATCTTTCTGGTTTCTTATAATTTCTACTGGAAGTGTATCTTATATTGGCACAGAGAATGACGGAAATATTTCCTTTAACTCCGTGATATCTACTAATATTTCGCTTTTGTCTAGGTGAAAGGAAAATTGTGCGATAACAGAAATACGATTCACAACAAAGAGATTGCTTGTTCAGTCTTACTACATAATACCTTCGGGAGAGGATTGTTTTTTCTTTTTTTTTTTTCTTTTTACAGTATCTTCGGGTTGATGGACATTGGTGTTCTGTGAGTAGAAGTTAATGAGCAGAATCAATGCGGAAGTACTTTGTATAGTAACATTTCTATGTATGTTTATGTATGTATGTATCCATGTGTGATGTGTGTGTGTGTGTGTGTGTGTGTGTGTGGGTGTGTGTGCATATCTATGTATGTAAACATGTATGTGTGCATACATACATGCACACATGCATACACACACTCTTACATACACACACATACATATATACATACATACATACATTCTGATTACAAATCCCGGCATGGTGAAATTTGCGTTTCACCCATTGAGGTTCGATAAATAAAGTAATGGTCTTGTGCTGAGAGACGATAGCTTTCTTCCTTTCACTCTTTCTTTTTATCTTTCTATCTGCCTGTACCTGCCTCTCCTCTCTCTCTATCGATCTCTCTGTTTCTCTCTCTCTCTCTCTCTCTCTCTCTCTCTCTCTCTATATATATATATATATATATATATATATATATATATATACTATGAGTGCTGAAATAGGCGTAGGAGTGGCTGTGTGGTAAGTAGCTTGCTTACTAACCACATGGTTCCGGGTCCAGTCCCACTGCGTGGCATCTTGGGCAAGTGTCTTCTACTATAGCCTCGGGCCGACCAAATCCTTGTGAGTGGATTTGGTAGACGGAAACTGAAAGAAGCCCGTCGTATATATGTATATATATATGTATGTGTGTATGTGTTTGTGTGTCTGTTGTCCCCCCAACATCGCTTGACAACCGATGCTGGTGTGTTTACGTCCCCGTAACTTAGCGGTTCTGCAAAAGAAACCGATAGAATAAGTACTAGGCTTCCAAAGAATAAGTCCTGGGGCCGATTTGCTCGATTAAAAGGCGGTGCTCCAGTATAGCCACAGTCAAAAGACTGAAACAAGTAAAAGAGTAAAAGTTCCTGGTCTCAAGGGTGTCCCGAATGGCTTGGTTGTTTTAAAGTGTTTATTCTTCTCTGTTCTAATAAGTTAATAAAGTTTTAGAAATACTGAAGGACCGTTGCATTCAGTGTTCGAATCTGAGAGGGGAATAAAATCACAATACTGATCCTCCTGTGTTTTCTTGTATCCAAAGCCAAAATATATATGTATATGAATACTTATAGACAGATGTGATTTAGATATGATTTTTTTATATAGACATAGAGGTGTCTCTATATATAACAGTGTGTGTGTGTGTGTGTGTGTGTGTTTGTGTGTGTGGATGTGTAGACACGACGAACCCCTTTACTTATATAATAAATCAGATTTTTTCCAACAGTGAACGATTAGGGAAGATTCTGTCTGGGCAAAATCCATGTTGCACTCTCGACGTCCGATTGGAGACATTTCTGATTTGTAGCTAATGATCTTGGTGAATGAATGAACATCTCAGATTACAACTATAGAAATGTTTTTATGACAAAGAGAATACAATGTTTCACAATTTTATGACAAAAAGGAAGCAAATTTTCACTCTTTTCTCATATTCAAATTGGGTTCTATTACACATGAGAACGGAACGATCACTAGCGAAGTTCAATAATCAACTCGGGAATTTCTCGAGCTTGATACGCATTGTAGAAAAAAAAAATTCTAGTTATTTTTTTTGTTTAATTTTTTTTTTTTTTTTCAATATTTACACCTCTTACGATTTATATCATTCCACGGACGCTGTTAGTGGCCTAACTTTCCATACGTTTTCAACAATATATCATTAAAGATATCATGACTGTAATTTAAAGGATATATGATGTCACGAACTTATTCATTTCTTCCAAAAGGATAATTCGTGATTTGGGAGTCGAAAATAATATAATTTTATATACTGCGTATTTTTTTATCAGGTAAATTATAACGTGATACGCGTAAGTATATATATATATATATATATATATATATATATATATATATATATATATATATATGTATATGTATACATATAAGTGTGTGTGTGCGTGTGTGTCTGTGTGTGTGCTATAATGTAATATCGATTGCGTATTTTATATGTGCATAGTCATTGACTAACTTATTAGAACAGAGAAGAAATAGATAAGTTTAATAAGATACTTCGTAACCGATTCCTGGGTTATGAGATAAAATTTGTTGAATTAGATTGCGCATATGAGCTGGATTTTACATTCTGTATTTAGCAAAGCCTACCTGTTGGGGAAATAATAGTCGAGTTGTCAGGGCAAATCGGATGGCCGTACAGTATTTTGCTGTGCAAGAGAGAATTTATTGATTATATGCGAAGTTCAGAAAAAAACACAACTTGTATGGATCTCATGTAGTGATTCTTTGAAATGTTACGCTGTTAAGAGCATTGGGGATTCAAAACAATAAAATAACATCACCGATAATAATAGCAATAATAATAATAATAATAATAATAATAATAATAATAATAATAATAATAATAATAATAATAACAATAATAATAATAAAAAAGAAATGGAAAAACTTTCAAAATACAAAGACCTGGAAATAGAGATAACTCGAATGTGGAATCTGAAAACAGAAACAATTCCTATCATAGTAGGTGCCTTAGGTATAATAAAAAAATATTCAGACAAATACATAACAAAAACACCAGGACTTACAAATATATATAACATACAGAAAATTGCACTACTGGGTACTGCACACATTCTACGCAAAACACTTTCAATACAGTAAACATAAGAGCACCACAGCAAACCACAGCACATACCCAAGGCGCACAGAGGTGCGCTCGGTAGTGAATTGAAAGCACGTTATAAAAATAAAACTACTGAAGAATAATAATAATAACAATAATAATAGTAATTAGTAATAAGAAAAGCGCGATGTGATTTGTATTAAACGGTGATTGGTTCGGTACTGTAAATAGAATTGACCAAAATTTCGACAGATTGTTAGTTTTCGTTGCGTTCAAAATGAAAAATGAAAAAGAAAGCAGAAATACAGAAATTTAAATATGAACGGGAATATCTTGCGTTCCTTTCTGATTGCAGTTTACTGCTGATGTCTATTTTGTCTGGGAAAGATTACAGGAAATTTTAGTTAACTTGTTACATTTCTGTGAATGTTTCGCACCCCCCCCCCCAAAAAAAAAATAATCCAAATGTGTCTGTAAGTCCAGTATAAAACGTGAGTCTTTTTTTCAAAAAGTACCTTCAAATTTTTGCACACAAGCGTTTCAGAATTGCCGAATAGGGACAGGGTTATTTTGCAAGCAAAAGACATCCTACATTTACCGTCACCCGCTCCCATCATCTACATCATACAATTAGGCGTAGGAGTGGCTGTGTGGTAATTAGCTTGCTTACAAACCTAGTGGTTCCGGGTTCAGTTGCACTGCGTGGCACCTTGGGCAAGTGTCTTCTACTATAGCCTCTGGCCGACCAAAGCCTTGTGAGTGGATTTGGTAGATGGAAAATGAATGTATGTGTGTGTGTGTGTGTGTGTATATGTTTGTGTGTCTGTGTTTTTCCCCACCAACAACGCTGATTCTACTGTATTTTCATTCTCCAAAGCACACGAAGATAAATATATTTGAGAATTTCCGACGTCATGCCCTGCAGGGATGAAAGAAATGCCAGTTCTGCTCCATTTACACAGAACATTTTGAATGAGTAATCTCTTTCCTACATGCATTGTGATTTCATTTTCCTCGTTACCATGTATAAAGAAGCGAAAATAGATGACATCATTATATCTAAAATAAAGAATGTGGCATATTCCCGTTCATATTTTGAATTTCTGTATATCTTCCTCTAGCATGGCTTGAGCGAGGTGGTTTGAAGCGTACCACCGAAAGCCTGATCATTACTGCACAAGACCAGGCTCTTGCTACTAATTCAGTGAAGTATAACATCTATAAAACTACAGACATCCAGAAATGCAGACTCTGTGGCAAGAGTGTGGAAAATTTGACCTACTAGTTAAGTGGATGTGAGAGCCTTGAGTAAAAAGAATACAAGCACCACGACAATAATGTGTGTATCTTCATTGGCTCTTATGCCGTAAATACCAATATGAAGTAACAGAGAACTGGTATGAGCATGTACCAAGTAATGTTTTGCAAGAGGATGGAAAAGTAACGATACTCTGCGACTATGATTTTGAGACGGATCGTGTAATCGAACACCGTCGGCCGGATATTGCCATATTGAATAAGAGAGACAAATACTGTCAGATCATTGATGTAGCCATACCAGATGACGTGAATATTGAGAGTAAAGAGGTTGAGAAAATCACCAAGTACTCCGAATTGAAAGTGGAAATAACAAGACTGTATGGAATGCGAGAGGGTAATATAAAAGTGATACCAGTGGTGATCGGAGCGTTGGACTCAATCCTATTGAAATTTCAAGACTTCTTAGGGCAACTGGAAATCCCATGCAAGATTGATGTCTTGCAAAAACTGCCTTATTGGGCACAGTGCACATCTTAAGGAAAGTATTATCTGTCTGAGGTCCTTGTTGTGACTTGACAGATGATTAAAGTCTCCGGTGCATGTGTTACGAAGGAATAATAATAATAGTAATAATAATAATAATAATAATAATAATAATAATAATAATAATAATAATAATAATAATAATAATAATGATAATGATAATAATAATAATAATAATAATAATAATAATAATAATAATAATAATAATAATAATAATAATAATAATAATAATACAGAGTATCTCAACAGGCATGATAGAGCTGCACAATATATTCACTTGGTAATATGCAAAAACCTGGACTTGCCCCATGATAAAAACTGGTGGGAACACAAAGCACCCCCAGTACTTGAAAATGATCACATTGCACTCCTCTGGAACTTCACCATTCAAACTGACAGAAAGATAGACGCAAATAGGCCAGACATCATACTGAAAGACTTCAGATAAAAATCATGCCTCCTCATTGATATGACTGTCCCAATCGGTATAAACGTATCTGTCAAGACCTACCAAAAACTGAGCAAATATAAAGATCTTGAAATAGAAATTAGCAAAATGTGGAATATGAAGACGAAAACAATACTTATTGTCATAGGTGCCTTGGGAATGACAGCGAAACGGGCTGATTACTACCTAGATCAGATTCCAGGAAACCCCAAAATGGCTGAAGTTCAAAAGATAGTGCTCATGGGAACTGCTCATATCCTACGTAAAATACTGTCTATGTGATCTCAAATTTTAAAGCAAACACTAGGCATAACACCTACATGAACTTCTAACTTGTTGTCTCTTGAGGTCTCTGGGTTAGACTTGGATCCAACTTGTACAAATGCAAAACAAAAGTCAAACATAAAACAATAATAATAGAAAACAGCCTTTTTAGGAACGGCAAGTTTTCTAATGATTTATTGAAAATTTGAAGGAGGACGAATGGCCTAAAGAACGTTGGGCCGTTAGATGTATTTACTCTTTAGGTATAGTGTTGTTATATCATCTGCCAGTGCGTCACGGATAATAACAATAATGCTTTTAAAACTTTTGAAGAGAGCCAGCAATTTAGAAAGAAAGGGTTAGGAAAATGCTCCATAATTTGACTGGTACTTATTTTATTGACCCCGAAAAGATGAAAGTGATGGTTGACATCGGTGAAATTTGAACTCCGGAAATCAAGAGAAATATTGTTAAGTATTTTCTCCCTAAAGAGATGACGCGGTCATCTCACAAATTGAAAGCTTTCTTTTATGTTTTGTTTTATATTTCTCTTGTTTCAGTCATTGGTCTGCAGACATGCTGGGACACCGCCTTGAAGAGTTTGATGGAAAAAATCAAAGCCAATATTATTTTACTTTTCTTTCATTATTCAAGAACTTTATTGATTCGTTCCTTTATCTTATGTAAGACAGAAGTTATGTTGTTCATACTTCTTCCTTGAATGTAAGCATTTACGAAAAATTAAAATCGCAAAACACCTTCAGTGCTGTGGAGAGATATCTGTATTCAGATGTAATCGTTTCAATACAACATGTGGATTTTGAGAATAACCTTCGATGAGTCAGTATATCTAACTTCATGGTTGTCACATCTTTTAGAGATGAACATCCTTTCATTGATTCATATATGATAGAGATGAACTACTTTCAAATGTGTCTACATTTTCAGATAGGGTTAGTCAAGACTTCAATAAGAATACTTTTTTCTCCCCAAGGAATTTAGCAAAAGCAATTTTATTACTCTTTACTTCAGAAATGATTTTGGCGAAACGTACTTGACTGCAAATGGTTATAACTCAGATAAACCATTTGGCACCACCACTAAAACCACAAACGTCAACGGCATAGACCACCCTTAAGAACACGCTTACAAGTAGGATCTCGTTGATGAATAAGAAAACCTTAGGAAACAGTGAAAGTGCTTCTTCCGAGTCAGTAAG
>NC_142933.1:31012250-31014750 GCF_046866305.1 Octopus bimaculoides
TTTATTAGCCACACAGGGCTCAACGAAGATGGGACAAATACAATGTAGAGCTTTTCTTTTTGGGAGGGGGAAGGAAGGAAAAAAAAAAAAAAATTGGTGGTGTCGATCAAAAGGGATCGTAGGAAGGGAAAAAGGGGCAGTTCGATCAAAAGGGATCGAAAAAAAAAGAAAAGGAAAGGCCGATCAATAGGGATCGTGTATCACACAGTAATGTTCTCGTGTAAAATGAGGGGAGGACAGTTTAGGTTTAGCCGTGGAAGGAAAAGCCCACGGAAAAGACCACGGTAACCTTGGTCAATATTCTCATTGAAGAAACTATAACAGTAAGTGACTCTCTTTTGCCTTTTTGTTTTATTTTTTTTTTCTTGTTCATAGGGTTAGGGTTAGGGTTAGGGTAGATAGATAAGTAGGTAGATAGATAGATTGATAGATAGATAGGTTGATTGAGTGATTGATATACACACGTATATAAGTATGCATTTACATTTTTTTGAAATGAAATAAATACAAAGCAACGCAGACTAAATAACTAGATATTCAGTTACATATACAGTCAGAAATGTATACACATTCCTACAGGCACGCACATGCATGTATAAGCTTCATGGGCCTACACACGCTCACAAATATTTATATATATATATATATATATATATATATATATATATATATATATATATATATATATATATATATATATATATATATATATATATATATATATATATTATCATGTATATAAATATGTATGAGTGTCAGTATGAGAGATGGCATATAGGAGGGAGGAGAGTGATAGCAATAAAGACGAACAATCCTCTAGTTAACCACTGATCGTAGATTACGATGTATAGGCCACGTATATGACAGTGTTATCAATGAAATGAGGCGTTCACGTGTCCTAGATGTACCCTGAAATCAGGGTAGATTTAAAGATAAATCATGATTCATTCTGCCTAACAGTAAGCATTCAATCCATTTATGTTTATAATACATTCAAGACTTGTATGACTATCATATGTATGTATATATATATGTATATATATATATATATATATATATATATATATATATATATATATATATATATATATATATATATATATATATATATATATATATATATATATATATATATATATATATATATATATATATATATATATATATATGTATATATATATATATATGTATATATATATATATATATATATATATATATATATATATATATATATATATATATATATATATATATATATATATATATATATATATATATATATATATGTATGTATGTATATATATGTGTGCGTGTGTGTGTATATATATATATATATATATATATATATATATACATATATATATATAGTGTGTATGTATGTGTGCATCTATCTTTTTATCTATAGTTAGATACGATAGATGCACATACATGCATATGTGTGTGTGTGTGTGTGTGTATGTATATGAGTGTTTGTGTATGCGTTTATGTGAGTGTGTGTAAGTATGTATGATCTGTTCTATTTTAATACTTGAATTCTTCCGCTGAGAAAGGAGGTGGATTGTAACCGCTAGAAGGTTGACAACAAAAAGAAAGACACATTTCAAACTTGAGAAAATCTCACATATTTTCACTCTTCCACTTACTGTAAGAATATGCATTTGTAATGCGCGTATTAGTTTGTTGATTTCTTTCCCTCAAAACCGTTGCTTATCTAAATTATCACATAGACAACTTACTCAAAACGGAAAGACTACCAATTGCTATAAATGTAAATTCATAATCTAGATATAAAAGTGGCAGGTTTCGGAGCAGTTGCCCATTGTTATCTTCTTTCTCTTTCCTGGGTGGGGCATCGTTTCCCGTTCGAACTGCTCTAGCCTTTGAAATGTCATCCTCGTTGTAAGTGGCTGAGTATTCATTATCCAGATGGAAAAATAACTTTCGTGTGGAAACCAACTTTGTTTCGTTTTTCTTGTAGATCTGACTTAAGACGCTCAGGCTGCTCGATGTAGATCTCCCTCTTTTATCATTTCATTTTGTTTTAAAAGTTCGAAGTGGACTAAACTTGTCATATACCAGCCATCAGTAACAACACCTTACACCGAACTGCGCTCTTCAAAACTTGCGCTAAGAATAAGTACAAGATAAAATTATTACCTCCTTTTATAGCAATTTCATGCAGATCGTTTATCCCGTCCCTCTCCAACTTTTAGCTCATGCAATTGAAAAAAATCCGCCCCCACCCCTTTGGGAGTTCTATTTATTTATTTATTTATTTATCTATTTATTTCTTACATCTTTCTCCGTTTTCTTCCTCTGTTTAGACGAACTTTCCTACCTTTTCGGACAAAACGTTTTGTAACCTTCGTCCTGTCTTTGTTCTTAGATGTTTTAATTGATATTAGCCCTTGTGGCCAATAAAACGAATTAATTATTTATGGGATGACCAAACACACACACACGCACACACGCACGCACGCACACACGGACGCACGCACA
>NC_142933.1:31019750-31029750 GCF_046866305.1 Octopus bimaculoides
CGAATTTGGCTAGCATCTACGAAATTAATCCGTATATAAGTAGATACCAGGCCTTTCAGAGATTACGTATTATGAGTTGCAATTATTACTATGAACCGACAGATATATTTTATAACATGACTCAGACACATGGAGTTGCTTCTAGACGAGTGAATTTTCGGACTTTCTTTAACATTTCACAGAATATTTAACTAGGTGTATGAAGAGAAAATACGTATATGTTTCTTAAATAATTCTATAGAGAATATACTAGCGATGTCTAGCAGAGACTGGAAAAAAGAACATCGATTATATTCGATATCGAAGCAATATGTACTTAAATACGTCCATGGGCATATATATATATATATATATATATATATACATATTTGTTGTGCAAGATTTTTGATATGAAATCGTGTGTTGAAACAGATGTTGTACTTGGGGATGGTCATATTGCCAGTTTAGCCAATAAAAACACACGCACTGTATATTTAGTGTTAATTTGCTTCAGCGTTATATTACATTAATCTTAATCTTATTTCGGCCAGAGTTCTTTCGTCACACTTCTGTGACCTCATCAGTGGTCCTTTGTTTCCTTCTTTCTTATGTGTGTCTCACCTTGGTATATATATATAAGATACTGTTTTGATCACTACCATTGTTTCAACCTATCGTGATTTTCACTGAAGCTTCTCCAGAATGCGAGTAGATACAGACAACTACTAAAATGTATTCTAATCGAAATAAGCGAAACGGTGATTAAAAAAAAAAAGAGGTACCTTTTGACAAGTCACTTGGCAAGATTCACATGCAACAAATGATGCACCACAACTATTTGTGCAGTTTCTCACCTATGATGAATCAATGCACGATGGGTCGAAACGATCGCAGTGATTAATAATCTCGCGAATTCCATTTTTTTTCTCACTCATATGTTATAAACTCTACGAATTCGAAGAAATTCCTAAAGTAAATCCAATGGTATCTATACTGTGGATGGTATCTTGTTGCAGAATATATTGAAGGGTGTTTAAATGGCATACTACATGGTGTGAACCCAAATTTAGAATTATATATATATATATGTGTGTGTGTGTGTGTGTGTGTGTGTGTGTGTGTGTGTGTGTGTGTGTGTGTGTGTAAACATATGTCACATTTATTCAGTAGCCATGATAAAACTCCGAGTTTCGGATGCCAGGGTGGGAGCCAACGCCAACATCTCTTCAGTTATCCGGCCATTGAAAATTCCTGTGAAAAATGACCGTTAAAACAAAGGGAAATTACTGTGTAGTGACTGCTTTTTATTTTATTTTACTTTCTTGAGAACGATGAATCTCGGAGCAAATAAGTTGCAAAAAATAGCGTGGTTAGAATTTTTGGCACAATGCCAGCAATTAGGTGGGAGGGCGTAAGTCGTTACATCATTCCCAGTGTTCAACTACTACTTATTTTATCAACCTTGAAAGGATGAATTTCAAAGTCGACCTCGGTGGAATTTGAACTTAGAACGTTGAGACAGATGAAATACCGCTAATCATTTTGCCCGGCGTGCTAACGGTTCTGCCAGTTCGTCGCCCGATAGTGTGTAAATATGAGAAGCTTATTTAATTCGAGATCCACTGCTCTCCAAATGAGATTCATTACGCAGTTTCTTTAATTTAATCTAACCAAGAACAGATTCTCCTCTGTTCAATTGGTAAATTTGCCACCAGTGGCAAATCACATATTCGAACAAGTACCATTGCGTGGTACCTTTGGCAAGTGTTCTCTACTACAGTTTCCGACTGACCAACAACTTGCGAGTGGATATAAAGATGGAAACTGAAAGAAATCCATCATATATATATATATGTGTGTGTGTGTGTGTGTGTGTGTGTGTGTGTGTGTGTGTGTGTGTGTGTGTGTGTGTGTGTGCGCGTGTGTGTGTCTATGTGTCTGTGTGTGCAAGCGCGTGCTTCAGTTCGTGAATGTCTGTGAGTATGTGTGTTAGCGTCTTTATATAAGCATGGGTAAACATATTTAATTATACATTATACTATATGGATAGATAGATAGATAGATCTGCATTAATTTTGGATATTCTTGTTACTTATTTTGACGAGGTAGATAGATTGATAGACAGATACGCCAAAAAAATAAAAAAACACGAACGCATACACTCACATAAACATACACATTACATATATATACATTTACGTATGCATATACATACATGTATATGTGTGTAAGAGTGTGTGTCTGTGTGTGTAAGTGTGTGTGTCTGTGTGTGTGTATTACTATTGTCTTTCTTCTTTTACTTGTCTCAGGCATTTGACTGAATGCTAGTGCATGACCTTTTGTGTGCATGTATATATATGCATCTACACATGCATTCACATATATAGCTATATATAAATGCTTAGACACACACACATACACACATATATGTATATAGAGTCATCACATATGATCCAGCATGTTCTGTCGTTACTCTCGGTCAATGCTCACGAATATTTATGAATAATTTCCCATAGGAGTGGGAGTGACTCCTATAGGCGCAGGAATTACTGTGTGCTAAGTAGCTTGCTTACCAACCACATGATTCCGGGTTCTTTCCCACTGCGTGGTACTTTGGGCAAGTGTGTTCTATGATAGCCTCGCGCCGACAAAATCCTTGTGAGTGGATTTGGTAGACGGTAACTGAAAGAAACCTGTCGTATATATGTATGTGTGTGTGTGTGTGTGTGTGTGTGTATGTGTGTTTGTGTGTCTGTGTTTGTCCCCCCAACATCGCTTGAAATGCGATGCTGGTGTGCTTACGTACCCGTAACTTAGTGGGTCGGCCAAAATAGACAGATAGTATAAGTATTAGGCTTAAAAAGAACAAGTCCTGGGTCGATTTGCTCGACTAAAAAAAGTTGGTGCTCCAGCATGGCCGCAGTTAAATGACTGAAACAAGTAAAAGAATAAAATAATACCAGATGCGCAACCAACTCAAACACACACGCATACACATACATGAATACATACACATATACACGCACAAACATTTCCACACCTTCCATCCACTTCAATACATCAGTCAGATCAGATAATTTCCTGATTGCTATGCTTTGTAAACTTCGAGATCCTTAATCCTGTTATCAGTCTAGGTCTTCACTGATTAGTGTATTGGTCATAAAACTTTAATTTGACCCTTGTTGACCACCACCACAACCACCACCGTCACCGCCACCACCACCGCCACCACCGCCACAGCCACCGCTACAGCCACCGCCTCTGATATGGGAGTGGTAACAACATGGTGGCGAGGAAGAAGCAAATTTAAAGCTAACGAAATTGATATTGAAGAGACGAGATATGTGTGAGGACAAAGTGTTAGCGAGAAAATATATTCATGTTATGATATCTAACCAAAAGACAGGGGTCAATTTTTCCCCCCTTCTGCATAATTGCTCTGACCATAAACTTTGCTAACTCACTTACTTCCAAATATGGAAACGATTAACGAGCGCCTTTATTTAGTCCGCTGCATCCTTTCCACTAACTCGTTTTACCTCCTCCTTTATTTCCTCCTCCTTTATTTCCTCCTCCTCCTCCTCCTCCTTTATCTACTACTACTACTACTACTACTACTACTACTACTACTACTACTACTACTACTGCTGCTGCTTCTTTTTCTTTTCTTCTTCATCCGATTCTTTATCGTCCATTGCATCTATTATTTCCACTACTTTATTTTCCTCTCGTGCTCCCTCGTCTCCTACTTATTTATCTTCTGCAAGTCTTGCTTTTACTTCTTACCCGTTTTCAAATGCATGTTTGTCTTTTACTTGTGTTACAAGCCCCACCTGATTCTCTTTATTCTTCTTTCACAATTAGGGCACCTTCCACATAATTTTGTAAATCTCGACAATTTAAGGGGAGCTTGGTGCTTTGGTTTATTGCTGGTTATTTGCCCTATTTTAAGGAAAAACAAAAAAATTTCGAAGAAATACAATTACATACCGTCTTTTACTAATGAACATGTAGATGTGGCACAAACAATGTATTAATAAGACGCTCAGAGAAAGAAAAGAATTTCACGTTTCGAGCATAGCTCTTCTTTGGAAACAGAATAAGCATGAACGTCCAAGACGAAGGAGTAAAAGAATGGCTAACAATCACATGCTGTTACATTTTGCAGTTATATGTATATAATGTATGAAACATGTAAGAGACAGAAAATGGAATTGCCGAAACACTTTATTGAGAACTACTATGATTGTTTCGACCCATCATCCACCCGTATCATACATGTCAAATTCTGTACAAACAATTGCCATGCATCATAGGTTCAGGTGCGACTCTTTGGGTTACTTTTCAAAAGGTACCTCATTTTTTACTTGCAGTATCGTTTATTTCTATAACAATACATGTTAGTTATTGTAGCATACTATCCATGAACATAAAGAAACTGAGTTATAATGCATATGTTGTTGTTGTTGACATCAGGTAGCCGAATATTGTGGACGGGCTTTAAACAACATGCTGCAAGGTGTATTTTATTATATATATAAAGTGTATATATATATATATATATATATATATATATATATATATATATATATATATGTACTTGCTGAAGATCAATGGATCACTCAGTCCTTAAGTCGCTCAGTCCTTATGTTACTCCGGAATCTTACGGATGTATGCCACTCTACAGCAAAAAAAAAAAAAAAATCTGTCATTGATTGACAGAAAGCGAGATTTTCTTCAACAAGACAATACAAGACCTCGTACCAGTCGAACGACCCGGAATAAACACCAAGGACTTGAGAAAATCGAAGTGATGCCAAACCTACCATATAGTCTGGACCAAACCCTTCGGATTATTGCTGGTTCCGGACCATGACACACTTTCAGTCTTTGCGACTCTTTATAAACCAAGGAGAGGTGGAGGCTTCAGTAAAGGACTCCTTAGGTTCTAACGACAAGAATTAGTAACAGCGTGGGACGAAAGAACTGGCAAAAAAAACAAACTAAGCGACACTTTGAATGCTTGGCAGCTTTTGTTTTAACTTGACGAATAAAGCATATGTTTCCAAAATATTGTAAAATACCATAAACAATTATAGAAAAATGGAGGAGAAAACGATGTTGCATGAAAATTTGATTTAATACAAATTAGGATTCATTACATACAAGTGTTGCAAAGGACAATACAAATATGTAACAAAAAATTATAATCATAGTAATTATAATTAAATTCATGCATTGTCATTCTCATCACTGTGAAGAAGTTTTGGAAGGACATCAACAATGATTTAATAGAATAAAGTAAAGTAAAATAAGATGCAATAAGGGAGAAGACAAAAGGGGTAATAGGGAAAAATCAGATACTTACAAGCAAGTTGTAAAAGGGAAAAATAACAGTAATAATAATAGTGAGTGAGGCGAAAGAAAAAAAAGGACAGACATATCAATTTGTATGCACGTGTATATGTGCAGTAAACTATGACATAATAAGAATGAAAGGTTAACGGGTATATTTTAAAAAATGGCAACAGGTCGAGACGAAGTATAATGTAAACAGGACCACGTGCGTATAGTAGAATATAACGTAACCGGTGTACTATATTCTACAATACACACGTGGCCCTGTTTACATTATACTTCGTCTCGACTTGTTACCATTAAAAAAAGAATATCCGTTAGTTTTTTTATTCTTATTTTTGTGTTATAGTTTACTGCACATATAGTTGTGCATACACATTGATATGTCTGTCCTTTTTTCTTTCGCCCCTCTCACTATTATTATTACTGTTATTTTCTCCCTTTTACAACTTGCTTGTAAATATCCGATTTTTCCCTATTACCCCTTTTGTATTCTCCATTAATGTATCTTATTTTAATTTGCTTTATTTTATTAAACCATTTTTGATGTCCTTCCAAAAATTCACCACATTGAGGAGAATGAGAATGCATAAATTTAATTATAATTACTATGATTATAATTTTTTCTTACATATTTGTGTTGTACTTTGAAACGTGCGTATGTAAAGAATCCTAATTTGTATTAAATCTAATTTTAATGCAACATGTTTTTATCCTCCATTTTCTATAATTATTTATGGTATATTTATACCTATAGCGATATTTTTCAACTACTATTTTCATATTCTTATTACTTACTCTGTCTGTTTTTTCATGAATATGATGAATCTTTATTAGAAATCTTTCTTGCACTATTTTTGGACCTCTCAAAAAGTTTGAATTGTTCTTTTTCAAACTTATTTCCCCGACATATGAATTTTCTTATTATTATACTTCATTTGTATATATATATATATATATATATATATATATATATATATATATATATATATATATATATATATATATATATATATGTATGTATGTATGTATGTATGAATGTACATGTATATGTATGTACGTACGTATGCACACATGTCTGTATCTATCTATCTATCTATCTATCTATCTATCTATCTATCTATATATATATATATATATATATATATATATATATATATATATATATATATATATATATATATATATGTATGTATGTATGTATGTATGAATGTACATGTATATGTATGTACGTACGTATGCACACATGTCTGTATCTATCTATCTATCTATCTATCTATATATATATATATATATATATATATAGAGAGAGAGAGAGAGAGAGAGAGAGAGAGAGAGAGAGAGGGAGAGAGAGAGAGAGGGAGAGAGATAGAAAGAGAGGGGAGGGAGAGAACGAGAGAAAGTAAGAGAGAGATGCCGTGTGAGTGACAGCTTATAGAAGTGCCTGCCAGGAGTGTGGTGTGTGCTTAACTTAGGCTTGTTTCACTGATATCAACAAGTATTAGAAGATGAAAGTTGTCAGCTAATTCACTTCAATGTCATGCATTGCTATTAATTGGACTGGAATGCTGAAATACCTTGATTTTATGATAACAGTCTCCCTCACCAGCCTATCGATCACCATTCTCTGCGTTATCATTTTTTTCCTGATTCTTCCTAGCTCTTCGTCGCTATATCGCTGACTTCACAATTTCAGTGGTCTCAAACTGCTCCCTTCATTCATTCCATACCATTACCTCTTTACTGATTTAGTCAGTATTACCTTATTTAGCTACTCGCTTGCTCATTTACTCACACAGTTACATACTAACTGAAGTACTCACAACAATCTATTTCTTTTTTCTCTCTCAGACGCACGAAACTCTCGGCTCTTCTGTTACTCTGTAATTTCTGCCGAATATTATTTAAAAACGTATACATACTCATGTTTTTTAATTTCATTTTCTAGATTGCTTCACGAAACCTATGTATAAATCTATTCATTGGATTTCTCTCCAATTTACTTCATCCAAGCTAATTATGAATCTATACATATTTATTAAAGAATAGGCGCAGGAGTCGCTAGGCACGGAAGTGCCGTATCGCCGACCTGTCCGTGGTGCGGACAGGACAGGGAAACTGTCTTGCACGCATTCGTGGAATGTCCGGAATTAACGAGACTGATATTTTTCGCAGAACAACTATTGTCATCGATGGGAAGAGTACAGCTATCAGCTGAATCTATCATCGAGATTGTGCCGCCTCCTTCCCTCAACAAGGAAAGGAAGGCTTGCTTTTCCTGCGTTGTAGCCATACTGAAAGAACCAGTATGGAAGACGCGTGTAAGAGGCATAGTGACGGGTACCTTTGTATCTCGCCAGGGGTTAGTTAACTTTTTTTGTTACCACCTTCAGTAGTAAGATCAGGCTGGAGAAGAGGTATCAGTCACGAAACAGATTGATGAGAAGATGGAAGCCTGTGGCGAGGAAGCTGGGAGTGTTTGGCACCAGGTAAGTGGAAGCCAAAAACAAGGGAACAACAAAGCAAGGGGTCTACCCTGGTGTTCGGATGCCTATCCTTCAGGAAAGCCATTGCAAATTGCATCTGTAATGAGTAATGCTTTCATCGAACATTGTAAATGTAATCAAATTATTATTGTATATTTAAAATTGTAAATATTTAATCGATACAGCTACTTCACCCATTTATGTTTGTCTGTCCATGTTCGCCCCCTGTTTGTAATGTCTTTATGGCAAATATTTATGAAATAAAGTAGCTTGCTTACGAATCACATGGTTTCGGGTTCAGTCCCACTGCGTGGGACCTTGAGCAAGCGTCTTCAACTATAGCCTCGGGCCGACTAAAGCATTGTGAGTGCATTTGGTAGATGGTGACTGAAAGAAGCCCGTCGTATATATGTATATATTTTTGCATTTACAATTTTTTTATTTTTGCATTTACAATTTATTTTTGCATTTACAATTTATTTTTTTAATTTTTGCATTTACAATTTATATATATATATATATATATATATATATATATATATATATATATATATATATATATATATATATATATATATATATGTATATGTGTGTGTGTTTGTGTTTGGCCCCCAACATCACTTGACAACCGATGCTGTTGTGTTTACATCCCCGTATCATAGCGTTTCGGCAAAAGAGACCGATAGAATAAGTACTAGGCTTACAAAGAATAAGTCCTAGGTTCGATTTGCTGGACTAAAGGCAGTGCTCTAGCATGGCCACAGTCAAATGACTGAAACAAGTAACAGAGTATAATACATGCACCTACGCATGTACACACATGTATGAAGTTTTTAAATTCGTCCACACACACACATACAAATGAACACACACATGAACACACAAACACACATAGACGCACGCACACACACACACACACACACACACACACACACACACATACACACAGAAGTACTCAGTACATTTGGTTAGAGTGCAACTTCATAATTCTTCATTAGTATACTTTAGCGAGGATAGGATTGACACTATCAATGTATTCATGTTAAAAAGTATGTTCGTGTGCGTGTGACTGTGTGTGTGTGTGTGTTTGTGTGTGTGTGTGTGTGTGTGTGTGTATGTGTGTGTGCGTGCGTGTGTGTGTGTGTGTGTGTGTGTGTGAATAACCATGTCTGAAGATAAATGGTCTGGAAGATATAATCGAGCATTACATGTGTTTCAAAAGCTCATTGGATACATCTTACATAACGTTACGAATGTTTTGTAGCTGTTCGGTGTGTTTTTTAAATAGTTATATACGACTGTTCAACCTCAAAGACAATTTTGTTGTTCACCCTTCTTTTCGTCTGATTTAACCACTGGGATTGGATATTGTCCGAAAAAATTCGTAAGGAATCTCAGCTTCCCTGTATCCTTACTTTAATTTATTTAACATTATTTAGCGTAATTAATTTGTTCCCTGGAAGAATTTTGCTTAATTTTTATTAAGTAGTACACCAAACTCTGAATTTTATATTACTCCCCTATGCTGCTACTACATGTAAGGGTTTGGCTGAGATTAGTACACATCTTGCATCTTTCGTTTCTGACAGCTAACCTATCACTTCGATTACCTTCCTATTCCCTTGAGTGTCATGTTATCTCCTAACTCGTAAAAGATAAGGTTATATGTGTTGTTATGCCACATTTTTCTCTATCTTCAACAACTATGAACTTGTGAAGCAGCTATAGAACTCGATAACTTCTTCCAGTTTTGTTATTTACAGATTTCATTATCGCATTGCAAGCATTGTTCATTCAATGGCTATTTCTGTAAGGGTGGCTTTTAATTAATGTGGTAGGGGTATCTTGCTGCCCTTTGTTTGAATTTCTTGCCGTAATGTAAGTTCATCTGGGATGCTGAGCAGCAGCTGTTCAAAGTGCGTTTTCAAAAACTCTACCTATACATCATGTAAATCTCTCGGGTATTTTGGCAAGATATGTAATGCATGTGTGCTTTTGAATCCCAAGCTATTGAAGTACCTAGTCCTTACTCTAGAATGCATGGTAGGGCTTTGAAACAGAGCAGTGACTTCTTGTTCGGAGACTGGTATAATTCTCGATGCCAAAATTTGGTGCCAATCTCTCAAGGATCTTTCATATGTATATCACTGCATATATATATATATATATATATATAT
>NC_142933.1:31039750-31049750 GCF_046866305.1 Octopus bimaculoides
ATGAAGGCAACAGAAAGTGCGAGGAATATTAATGCAGTATATGGATATCGGACAATAAGCGTAAGGCAGTGTCAATGGTGGTTCCAGAAATTCCGAGCCGGAAACTTCACCAAGAAGACGCGATTTGTCCTGGACGATCTGTGGAACTCGACGAAAACGTCCTGCAAACCCTGCTAGAACAAAATACCATCGTAACTGTTGAGGTATTAGCAGAGAAGCTTGAATTTGGTCATCCAACCATTCATTCATCGACACCTGCGCAAGAAAAACACGACCATCTCTGGTTTTCGTGACGAAAGGTGCTCTTCCATCAGGATAATGCTCGGCCACATACAGCGAGAGTGACAATCCCAAGCTGAAGCAGTTTGAACGAGAAACGATGCCCTACCCACCATTTTCGCCGCACATTGCCCCATCTGATTATCATTTTTTGCGCAGTCTTCAAAATCATTTGGACGGAAAAAATATGAATTCTGTAGACGAGGTCAAAGGAGAATTTTTCGTCACGCAGAAGTGAATTTTGGAAGAGAGGCCTGTGAGTCTACCTGAAAGATGGAAGAGCATTGTAGAAAATGAAAGACAGTATATTTTACATTCAGAAAGAACTTTGTCTATCTTCATTTTGAGGCATTATTTATGGGATGACCCAATATACATATATATACATACATGTATAAATATATATATATATATATATATATATATATATATATATATATATATATATATATACATATATATATATATATATATATATATATATATATATATATATATATATATATATATATATTTATATATATATGTATATTATATATATATATATATATATATATATATATATATATATATATATATATATATATATATATATATATATATATATATATATATATATATATATATATATATATATATATATATATATATATATATATATATATATATATATATATATATATATATATATATATATATATATATATATATATATATATATATATATATATATATATATATATATATATATATATATATATATATATGTATGTATGTATTCAACCTGCGGTATGTACGCATGTGTGTGAATTTGGGTATATTAAAAAAACCTGTATAAATGTATCTTGTGTTTATATGTATGATTGAAATAAGTGAAGGGAAGAGAGCGCAAAGAGGAAACTTTGAGAAATACTGTGTGTACATGAAGGAGAATTTTCAAAGTAATTAGTGATATTACGTCAAATGATGGAAGTATGAGTAAAGTTAAGATGATAAATATTGGAAGAACATGTGATGATAGAAACATGTATATGCGTGTGTGAGTGTGTGCGAGTATCACATATATATACACACACACATACAGACACACACACAAACACACACACACACACACACACACACACACACACACACACACACACATATATATATATATATATATACATATGTATGTATGAATGTATGTATGTACACATACGTAAATACATATATATATATTTATGTATATGTACATATCTATATCTATACACGAAACAGACAAATAGTTAGATAGGTAGTTAGACAGATAGATATGCGACATATAAGCTCGTGTCGTGGTGCGTGTGTTGTGTGAATATATATGTATGGTTACGTTCGTATATTTTTTTTATCAAGTTTGTGTATATTTGTGTATGTGTGTGTTTGTATGCGTGTGTGTACGTGTGCGTGTGTGCGTGTGTGTTTATGTGTGCTGTGCGTCTGCGCGTGCTTTTATTTACGTATTAATGATGTATGTATTTATGAAGGTGCGGCGTATGAAAGAGAAAGTTTATAAAAATCTTTCCAATATACATAAGGCGAATAATAAAGACGATGAATTTAACATGACCTGTTACTAACATAATTAGCTGAGAATATAAGATAATGAAATAAACGGAATCAATATTTGAAGCAAAATCAATCAACAGAAAATCAAGAAATAAACAAATGTATAAATACGTAATATAATTTTAATCAAGAAACGTGAAAAATATACGAAGTCGAGTAACATTTAAAATCCTATCGATCTTTTTGTACTCGAGACATATTCATCACTTGCCTTCAACGACAACTGAGATGACGAGACGAGTTTCCACACTTTTAGATATTACAGTTTCAATAACACAGTGAAGAATTTCGACTAATTAGATACCTGCTTTCTGTAAATATGCAGATTAGCCTTGTTGTTGTTGTTTCTTTTTTGTTGTTGTTGCTGCTGTTGTCGTCGTGGTGGATGTCCTTGTTATTGTTGTTTAGTCCTAATGATGTTTAAACTACTGATGTTTCTAGCAGCGTATATTTTTTCCTTTATTGGAGCCTTTTGTTCTTATTTAACTGAAGATTGACTTTCATATGGCTCATATAACTGACCTATACCATCCAATTTATGTAATTTAGGGAGCATATTTCTGGCTACGTTACATTTTACTTTTAACTTGTTTCGGTCATTGGACTGCTGTCATGTAGTTTTACAACTAAACAGACCTCGATTTCTAGTAAGCAAGCTTTAGAGAGAGAAGTGCTAGAAGCACGCAGTCAATGAAAATTAGGGTCACTCTTTCCCGAGATGTTATGGAGCAATTCCCCAAAAGCATTTTCTGTGAGAAAAAGGCGACCATTTAGGACATGGTTAAACGAAATTCTAAAGAACTAATTTCCTTGTATCATACAAAAAATATATAATATTGCTAGTGATATAGTTGGGACAGAGATATAAATGTTTTCAGATGGACAAGCACCAACAAAACATTTATTGTTTCTTCTGGTCAAAAAAATAAACTGGGGGAAAAAAGACCTTAACTTCTTCCCTGGATACTATTATCGAACTTTGCTATCAATTTGGCATTGAGACTATGAATATAGCGTGTCGGTGGGCATTGGCAGAAATATGTGCAGCATCCTAAAATCTTACCGCTTCACAGGTTCAAGAATTACGTAAACAAACTAACCAGTTGCCAAGCGGTGTGAGAAAAACAAAAGTACAAAGACATACAGACATGCACGCGTGTGGGTGTGTGTGCGTGCAGGTATGCATACTCGTGTATGTGGGCTTGTGGTCAAATATCTGCCTGTGTATACGACGGGATTATTTCTGTTTCCGTCCACCGAATAAATTCACACGATTTCAGTCAGTCCGGAGCTATAGTACAAAACACTTAAGTAAGTTGCTTAGCCTGTCTGAAACTAATTCTTGAACATTACTGTGGCAGTAACAATGTCGTCGCAGAGGATCAAGCAACAGAGAAGAAAGGGGTTTGAAATGTGATGAGCAACATTCATTCAATAAAACTGTAATATCACAGCTGCAGCAATATCAGAAGAATTTAGTTGTAGCCTGGTTGAATTACAAGAAAATTTCAATTCCATTCTGTTTCCCACTCGTAGACAACGCAGCTCCGTATTTTGTCATCCAGGAATATGAAATAATCAAAGCAATGAGCTGAAAATGAGTACAGAGGCGAAGATGTGGCTGTCTGGTAAATAGTTTGCTTCACAACCACATGGTCTTGCGTTCAGTCTTATTGCATAGTACCTTGGCTGAGTGTCTTCGATGGTAGCCTTAGGACAACCACAGCCTTGTGAGTGAATTTCCTAGACAGAAACTGAAAGAAACCCGTCGCACATATATGTGTGTATGTGCGTGCGCGTGTGTGTTTGTGTGTATGTGTGTGCGTGCGCGCGCGTGTACGTATGCGCGTGTGTGCATGTGTCCGTGTGTGTGTTGTATGTATATACACATATACACATATTCATACATACATACATACATACATTCATACATACATACATACATACCTATATGTCTGCAGCTTCAATTATGGTCTGAAATTTAGCAAGCAGAAGGACCTTTAACATCTACTAGTGTTAAACAGAATGGAAATTTTGTTGTAATTCAACCAGGCTACGACTAAATTCTTCTCATACTGTTACAATTATATATATGTGTGTGCGTGCGTGTGTGTGTGTGTGTGTGTGTGTGTGTGTGTGTGTGTGTGTGTGTGTACGTGTGTATGTATGTATGTATGTATGTATGCATTATGTATGTATGTATATATGCGTACATATATTCAAGACTGCCGACTTTGATGTTATAAAGATTCCATCGAGTCCTCTTTCCAGGTTAGAAATCGGCTTCCTGTCTGTTAGTGAGAAATTCGAAACATGCAACCCACACACACACACACACACACACACACACACCGAACACATTCACGTATACATACAAGGAGGTGCTGAAAATTTCCTAGCTTTCCGGGTATCGCGAAAAGCCTGGTTGGAGGCCTCAGAGAAACAGAAGGACCTTGATGTAAGGCTTACAAAAACTGAAGGACGCTGCACGGTGTGTGATTCCGGGAGGGAACTATGTTGGATAAAATCATAATTAACTGAAGTTCCTGTATCTTCTTTTATCGAAAGCCAGGATCTTTTTAGCACCATTTAGTATATAGATATGTTCATGTACCCAAGTGTAGACAGCGGCTGAGCAACTTGGCGCGGGGTAAAACAATTCAAATGTAAGACAGATATTTGTTATGCAGGTTAGAACAGTGTTAGTATGGATGTTTGTAAACATACAACTGCAACATTAGCTCCACTTGCGTGTCTCATTTCCTGAAAGTTCCCACGTGATGACATGAGCATTGTCACGAATAATTAGCAAACTTCTGCTCCATTGTTTTTGCAAAGCTTCTGAGAAAACTTGTCATATTTGTTATTATAAATACTTCCTTATTTTTATACTATTTTTCTTATTTCTTTGGGTAGTTTGAAAATTTATATATGTATTATATATATATATATATATATATATATATATATATATATATATATATATATATATATATATATGTATGTATATATGTGCATGTGTTTTTATTTGTTTATTTATATAGTGTTTCATACTGTTGTACATTTTAAAACTAATTTGCTCTCACATTACGAAATCATGCGTGGAAAAAATTAAAAGAAAAAAAATTAAATCAATCTAAAAAATAAAATCCTTTGAGAATATTTTAAGAATGTTGTTTTCTTTTTTGTCTTCTCTATTATTCAATTTCTTTTCAAGAATTATCTGCACACTCACACATGCATACCCACATACACACAAGCAGCAGACACACACAGAACACACACACACACATATATATATATATATATATTTATACATAAATTGCGTGTGTTTATATATATATATATATATATATATATATATATATATATATATATATATATATATATATACATAAGGATACATAAAAAATATGTGTGTGTGCATATGTGTATGTGTGTGCACGTGCATGCGTGTGTATGTGTGCGTGCGTTCGTGCATGAGTGTGTCTATGAGCGTGAAAATGTATGTCAATGAAGATCAGTGTATACAGCACATTGTTGTATATGAATTGGAATAAAGTGTCCTTTTTCTGCTTCAGAAGTTTGTCAGAAGCACTTAAATAGTATTCATACTCATGTCCACATGCATGCGCATAGCTAAACATACCCTTTTCTTCATATACGCATTCCCACGTTCACAAATGTACATAAGAAACGGAATGAAATATATGCGGCGCTGACATCCAAACATGTTGCTACTCTTTTTCTACAGGACATGGCCATCCCCGGCTAATTCCTTTCAACTACCGTCTTTCTGCAGATCATTTTCTATCTAGGTATATAAGTTATCCCTTTTTCTCATGACGTTAGAGGCTTTTTATTTTTAGTTTCATCAGTATTATCTTATGACACATGCATTTATTTATGTCACCACATCCCGAGCTTATTTCCTTTTTTTTTTTTTAGTACATTTCTGTTGAGTAAGCTTTGATGATGCACCTCAGTAATGAACATTTGTCTCTGTGCTTTGATTCTAACTTTTCTTATCCAATGTCGACTTTTTATCGTCTAATTCTTCTCTGTTCAGCTTTTGAGGTATTGTCTGTGTAGGTGCATTTTGAAGTCGGTTCATCTTGCTCCATGTTTAGTTTAGACCAGTACTCAGCAACCGGTATGCTGCGGCACACTGGTGTGCCACGAGACGATGTTAGGTGTACTGCAGTGTAACCCGAATATAATTTTTTCCCTATACTTTTGGCTTTGCCACCGAATTCTGAAAAACATGTGTACCGCAAGTGAAAAAAAGCTTGTTGATATTACTCCAGACATCAGCAATGCGTCGACAGTGAAAATGTATGTCTAGAATGAGTAAAGAATGAAAAGGAGACGAAACAGCGAAGAATGCATGAGTGGAGAAAGCATGGAACCAACCTAAAGGAAATAGTAATGATTTCTGTTGTAGGGTGGAAAACCGTTCTACGTGACTACCGCTCCTCTTCTTCTCTTCTTCAATCGACAAGAGCTTGGAGAAGGCGAGAAAGTGAAAAGAGCAACACGAGGATGAAAGACAAAGCTGCTTGACTAGTCAACGTGCTATTTGTACTAGTAATGGAAACTTGTGTTGTGAGGGTTGTCGCTCAGCATTTCAAGATTTTCTCCTCAAGATTCCCAGTGCTTCCTTGACAGCCGATGTCTGTTGTTGCTGTTGCTTTTATTGTGCTATTGGTTTCCACTGTTGGAAATGCTTATTAGAGCTTGTGTTGTTCTTATTATTGCTACCATAGTCAATGTTGACGGCAACAACAATGGCTGTTCAGCCTACGCTATTTTAAAACTGGAGTCGGAAAGCTTTCATTTTTGGTATTACGCATTGTTTTAAATCTGTTGGTCATTTCCAACGCCATTATGGTGCCTGTCAACTTCTCCAACGCTATGACATCCTGCTACCGCATCTGAGATCAGAATGGATTCTCCGTTTGGCCAATTTTCTGACAGTGGAATCGATAATCTATTAGACCGTAATTTTAAAATTTCACCAGATTAGTTTGCAAATATGCTGACCGTTTTCCGATCCCACTAACAGAATTTACTGAAAGACACCACCTTGGAGTACAAATATTTTGATCATAATATGAAGCATCTCTTGTATAGGGACGACACAATGCTTTATAAGGAAAATTACCGAGCATGAAAACTTCGTAAAAATTGCCCATAGTTTCAGCAAAGGCATGAGGATGTATGTTGAATTAGACAAATGTACCAAAGTGGCAGATTAACAAGCACTAGAATTAGATATTGAGATGAAATAAATATGCTCGTATTACCAATAGAAACAACTAAAATATAACACAAAGAATGAAAGAGAAAACCAGGAAAGAATACTACAGAAAATTTAAATTAATATTAATAAAAAAATAAATAAATAGAAACTGAACACAATACTAGCAATAAGTTGATAGTTATAAATACGCGAATCATCCTACTTATAAATTCCAGCTTCAATATGATAAACTGGAGGCTAAGTAAGTTGAACAATTTAAACAGGAAACAGGCAAATACTGACTGCGACCTGAAGCTACCATTCTGATACAAATATGGACAGAATATACCTACATGAAGAGGACGTGGCCTGACACAGACTGAAAGCTTTAGTAAAATAACAATTCGGACCAGAACACCAAAGAAAAATCAGAAGGCTGATAAATTGAATAAACATGGAAAAAATCTTTTATTTATGCACAATGAAGCAATAAAGTACAACTATATACAAACTGCACCAGAAGATAAATTTAAATAACTACACAGCAGAGAAGATTAAGATATCTAAAACAACATGAAAACAGAATTACAAAATATATTAAAGAATAAGTGGAAAGAAGAAAAAAAACACTCCACGACCAATAACCCGCAACGTTCAACAGAGTAGAGAACATTCTAAACATTCGGACGAAAAGAGAAACGGATGGATTGGTTTTCGCTGCACAAGATCAATGCCTATCCGTAAAGATTTATGCGACGAAAATAGTGAAAGTGCAACCTAACAACTTCTGAAAAATGCCCAACCAACACAATGATGCTATTGACCAATTCCTCTCTTGTTGCAGAGTTCTTACCAGATCGGGATATATACGTATACATGATCACATTAACAGCTATATCAACTGTTCAATATGACAGCTCTTTAATACGAAAACAGACAAGAAATGATAAAAACATGTTCCAAACACAGTACATAACAGCGACCATCTGGAATATGCCCGTCCATACTGACAAAGAAGTCAATGCACACGGTCCAGATACAATAAGCAAGGAGTGAATAATAAAATGATTGCTCTAATAGAAGTGAAAAAAACTGTCAATATTCAAGGATGTTGAAATAAAAATATTGAAAATGTAAGGAATAAAGATGAAGATAGTACCGACAACAAATGGAGAATTACATATAATAAAATATGAGTAGAAACATTCAAGCCATATCAGTTTTCACAATAATTTTGACGGGAGGGTGTAAGTTATTTACATCACCCCAGTACTGAACTGGTTATTATTTTATTGACCACAGAGGGATGAAAAGCAAAGCAAACTTATTGGAGTTTGATTTCAGAGTGTAAAGGCACAGAATAAATGTTGCTAAACATTTTCTCCTACGCGTTAACGACTCTGCCATCTCATTACATAATGGTGACGATGATGTTGATGATGATAATAATTTTTTTAATAAAAAGAATAATAATAATAACCATGATAATCGTCAGTAAAATTAATTACTTGAAGTGCATTAGAAACGCAATTTTTTTGAAACCATTATAATAATAATCATGTTCATCATTATGATAATCATCATCGTCAACATCAGGTCTTTACACCACCGTCATCGTCATGTCCATCGAACAACGTAGTCTAATCATCAACATCATTATCATGCCGATACCTCATTCTTCTCCTCATCCTTCCACTTCTCCCCTTTTATTCCTCACCCCATCGCCATCAGTGCCATCTTTATCCTATTCATGGTCGTCATCATCGTCTTCGTTGTTATCATCAACACTCTTTTCTCTACTCTCATTACCGATCCACACAAATTACTTTAATTTAGTTGTGGATAAGCCAGTCCTTTTTCAATAAAAATTTCCAAAGAACTCCACTGAAAAATTGAAATCAATTACGTAAAAGCAGTTAAGAGGTAACCACGACATTCTTATTTGTGTGCATGTGCATTTTTTTGGACACACATTCACACATGTACATGCATATATATATATGTATGTATTATGTATGTACATATCTATCTATATATGTATAAAAATTATATATATATATATATATATATATATACATATATATACATATATAGATAGATATATATATAGATAGATAGATAGATAGACAGACACAGGCATTGATACACCCATCTATAACTAGACGTGTGCATAAATATATAAATTTTTAGGTATGATAAATGAACATACATATTTATATTTTTATACGTGTATCTACTGCCTTTTGGGTATATTTATACACGTGTATGTATATGTATATACATATATGTATATATATATATATATATATATATATATATATATATATATATATATATATATATATATATATATATATAATCATCTCTCTCTCTCTCTCTCTCTCTCTCTATATATATATATATATATATATATATATATATATATATATATATATATATATGTATATATATATATATCTTCATTTTCATTTGCTATAGATTATATATATGTTCCTCCTTCTTTGTGTATGCATGTGTGTTATGTGTGCTGTGTATACCGATTAATATATGTGTGTACATATATGTATATGAAGAGAGTAATGTTTTCAAAAAAATGTAAAAAAAAATGTACAACTCTACTACTCCACCTGTCTGATTTTGATTTTTCTTTCATAAAGTAAACCACAGAAAAACAATTTCATTGCAACATTTTTCATGAAAGGAAAACAGCAAAGTTACCACTAATGTCACCCTAAAAAAAATTTAAATAAACATGAATAAACATAATCAGAAATACAAACACAATCAAACGAAGGAGAGTATTAAGAGAATTGTGAAGAAAATTATGCAAAGAAATGAGTCAAATATATAATACGGAATAGAAGGAGGATGCGGAAAAAAATCAGTAAATAA
>NC_142933.1:31052250-31062250 GCF_046866305.1 Octopus bimaculoides
TATATAGTAGACTTACTTGTAAAATAGGACGTGTGCGTTCAATAATGTAATAATACAAAGAATATATATACATGTATACACACATATATGTACATACTTACATCTACATGTGTATATACATGCATATCAGGGTACAGGACGTTAGAACAATAAACTACAGACAACGGAACGAACACAGGAAAACGGAAAGCCCCTTGGAATATCCCTTCATCAGCTGTCTCTATTCTATCTAGACGTTTCGAAGACCAGACAGTATATATATATATATATATATATATATATATATATTTCCTTTCGTTTTTGTATTTGGTTTGTGAGATTCTTTATGTGACTTCGTGTGTTGAAGCATATTTTATCGTATCTGGGGAGAGTCATTTTTTTTTTAATGCCTCATTAATTAATACATACACCGGTTCGATTTCCACTCATTTATTTATTTACTTTTTCTAAAATGTTCGTTGCTTCTTGTAACCTCTTCAACAGTCGGTGATCCTGTCCATTATGGCAGCAGCGTTGTTTGTATGTGCGTCAATGTACGTATGTATGTATGTATGTATGTAGGTATGTATGTATGTATTATGTGTGTGTGTGTGTGTGTGTGTATGTATGCGTGTGTGTGTGTGTGTTCATATTTGCGTATCTCTGTCTCCTTGTGTGTATGTATGTGTGTGGGTGTGTGTGCTTGTCTGACCGCATTACCTATGTACCTATCTATCTACTTATCTATCGCTTAACTTACATATCCAATTACCTACGTACACACACACACACACACACACACACACACACACATATATATATATTTACTCTTTTACCAGTTTTAGTCATATGACTGCGACCATACTGGAGCACCGTATTTAGTTGAACAAATCGACCCAAGGACTTATTCTTTGTAAGCCTAGTACTTGTTCTATCGATTTATTTTGCCGAACCTCAAGTGTTTCGGGGACGTAAACACACCAACATCGGTTGTCGATTGATGGTGGGGGAACAAACACAGACGCCCAAACACACACACACACACACACACACACAAAAACACACAAACACACAAACACACACACACACATACACACGCACGCACACACGCATAGACATATATATATATATATATATATATATATATATATATATGTATATATATATATATATGCGACGAGCTTCTTTCAGTTTCCGTCTACCAAATCCACTCACAAGGCTTTGGTCGGCCCGAGGCTATAGTAGAAAACAGTGGACCAAGATGCCACGCAGTGGGACTGAACCCGGAACCATATGGTTGGTGGGTTTTGGAGTATCATTACCTACTATGTGTATCTCCTATTTAGTACTAGCGATGTTTTATTTATATGGATGTACTCCTGTATTTCTCTGAGTTTGGGGTCCTTCGGATGCTTAGATAAAATGAGGATGTCAAGTCCACTCAGTTTCCCTCCATGTTGGTCTCTGGCATGTTAGCAGAATATGGTGGAATGTTTTTTGTCGTCATATTGTCTCAAATGTTCATTTAATCTCTCCGCAATTCTTCTAGATGTCTCACGAATACCTAGGACATCTAAGGACATGTAGAAGCATTGCGGAGAGACTGAATGAACATTCGAGACAATATGACGACAAAAAGAAGTCCTCCATACTCTAACAACATGGTGGCACACTTGATAGAGCTGACTTCCACATTTTACCCAAGCAACAGAAGGACACAACACTCAGATAAATACAGGAGTACGTCCTCATAAATGAAACATCCCTAGTACTAACTAGAATATATACACAGTGCGTAGTGATACCCCAATACCCACAGTTTATACAGACACAGGTAGATTTGTTAGTAGGTTATGTAGACGTATATATATATATATATATATATATATATATATATATATATATATATATATATATATATATATATATAAGGATGGGAAAATATATATATTCCCCCATCCTTCTCTAATTCCTTTTTTCTCCCTTTCACCATTTTCTCTCTGTCTCTCTCTCCCTCCCCCTGATTCTCTTTCTCTCTCTCTCATTGCTCACATGTGACCATCGTCCATCTTTCTTTACCTCACGTATGTTCTAAGGACAACATATATTGAATCACTTTAATTCCCACTATTTCCCACTCATTTATCTCCCCTGTACCTTTCTCTCTGTCTCTTATCTTTTCTAATCCTTCAATACCACTGTCCTGTTCCCATCTCTCCTCCTTTAACGTGACCGGGGTCCGGCCAGCTATGATCTATCTGACTTGCCGGCCGCCAAAACCTCTTGTGTCCATCTCCCATGTTCCTGCCTTTGGGCCTTCACTTTATACACGCCAGCTCAATTGATTCGTTCTCAGTCGAAATACGCCCGTTGTTATTTCTTGTTGTTTGTATTCGTAATTGTTTACCATGTTCTCTCTTTTTATTTTTGGTTTGTTTGGGTTTTCTTTGTTGCCGTACACATTTGCTGGCTTTCTTACAAAGGGGTCTAATGCTCTTAGCTTAGACTTTTGGGGGGAAACCAGATCGAACCATCTCAAGTGTGACTGCCCGAAGGGGTTGTGATTTCTAGTGACAAATCTCCCGTTTGCACAATAATGAACGAAACTCTCTTTCCTTTATCATCCAAAGTATTTCGCAACCATTTCTTGCCTATGGATTCCTTTGATCTATATTTTAAACTAGTGTGTTGCTAAAGCCATTCGATATATATAAAACATCCAATTATATTCTTAATTTTAAATATTATTTTGAACTGTATAAAATGTTGTGAAATTATTTTGTATTATTGCAGAACTATAAGAATTTATTATACATGAATTATGAAAAGAAACTATATGGATCTCCAAAGTTCATATGGACCCCGTTTCGGAACCACTGATCATCGGTGCCAAAGCACTATTACGATAAAAAACTACAAAATAATATCTCAACGACAACGCCATTTCTCCTTTTAACCCCTCAAATCGCAACCCATCACCATCAAGTTACTCCTTTACAACAACTTCCTCAACCCTACGCCCTTCGTTCATTTAACAAAACCTCGTTACCTCCCCACCTCACTCACGTAGCCACCCATTTACCCACCCCGTCACTCCTCAGGTTTTGCTCTCATCGCTTGCTGTCATCATAGCTTCACACACGATATCTTCTCTCGTCTACCCTTTCGCCCCTTCACTTTCGCTCCACCATTCTTCCGTCACCTTCTCCTCACCACTAGCACACACATCCCCAGCGCCGCTACCATCATCCCCAACTCTACCATCATCACCAGCACCATCATCACCAGCCCTACCATCATCATCATCGTCATCGTCGTCATCGTCATCATCATCATCATCATCATCATCATCATCAACGCCATCACTGTCACCACTATCTTCATTTTTGTCCCCATCATCATCATCATCATCATCATCATCAACGCCATCACTGTCAGCACTATCTTCATGTTTGTCCCCATCATCACCGTCACTATCACTGTATCATCATCATCATCGTCATCATTATCCCCATCATCAACAATACCATCATCTTCATCGTCTTTACCATCACCATCATCATTACCAATCTCCACTTCCATTAAGCCGAACAGCACCAAAAAACGGTCCCTACCACACCCACCTCGCTACCTCAATCATCAGTATCATCAGACCCACTGTTACCTCTACCGACACCAAAACCACCACCACCACCACCACCACCGCAACTACCACCATCACCACCATCACCACCAATACTACCACTCCTAACACCCGCCTCCCATGTCATTCCGTGCAAACGTGTCGGGTGTCTTACGCAATAGTTCTCAGCACTCAGAAGAAATCGGTTATTCCAACACATCCTCCAACTCCGACACCACCACCAACACCACCACCTCCACATCATCCTCCTCTTCCTCCTCCTCATTCATATTCGTCTTTATTCTTATTCTCTGATCATCGCCCCTCTCACTCTCCCTCTCTCTCCCCTTCTCTCCCCCTCTCTCTCCCTCACTTCCCTCCCTCTCCTCCTCTCTCTTACTCTTCTCTCCCTATTCCTCCACTTCGAACATTGCCAACTCAACGCCCAATATCGTAATCATCGCCACCGCCATCAACGCCAACAACTCTCCTTGCACACAGCACCTTTTACACCTTAAAGTCTGCGCAACCATCCACGCTCTACTGTTTATGTTTTAAAAGGCATTGAACTTTTATTGGTATCGTCTGCTTCATTGCTGTTATGTCATCGCCATTGTCGTCATCATCATCCACATCATCAACAACATCTTCATCAATATCATCATCAACAACAATATCGACATGAATAATAATGAAGTCCGTCATATTTCTGAGTAATATTCTCACTCATAATTCTAATATTCGTAATTATCTTCAATTATTCTCATTAGTATTTCCCTCTAATTTTTGCAGAAGGCTAGAAATTTTGTGAGGAGGAGACAGGTCCATTCCCTCGACTCCAGTTTTTGACTGGTACTTTATTTTATCGACCCCCGAAAGTGAAGGAAAGCAAAGTTGGCTTCGGTAGGATTTGAGCTCAGAACGATAAGAGCCGGAAGAAATTGCTCTCAGCATTTTAGCATTTTCTTCGACGAACCAGCATGTCACATAATTTCTTATCATCTTTAATCCTTTTTACTATAGGCACAAGGCCTGAAATTTTGAAGGAGGAGGCTAATCGATAACGTCGATCCCAGTGCTTAACTGGAACGACCCTACAGGATGAAAAGTAAAGTCCACCTGGGTAGTTTAAAATCGGGACGAAAAACCGGAAGCAATACCGCTGCTAACTATTTTGTCCGGTGAGCTAACGATTCTCTCAGCACGCCCCGTAATTTTCTATTTCTTTATTGCACACAAGGGGCTAAATATAGACGGGACAAACAAGAACAGACAAAGAGATTAAGTCGATTACATCGACCCAGTACGTAACTGGTACTTAATTTATCGACCCCGAAAGTATGAAAGACAAAGTCTACCTCGGTGGAATTTGAACTCAGAACGTAACGGCAGACGAAATACCGCTAAGAATTTCGCCCGGCGTGCTAACGTTTCTGCCAGCTCGCCGCCCCGTAATTTTTCATCATCAATAATAAAGGAATGTTTTAAAGTTTTAGGCGGGGTAGTTATTCGATTAGATCGAAAACTGTAATTGACTTGTTCTTTACTTTATCGACTTCGGCCGAAACCTTGTGAAATTACACCTCGTTTGGACATGAATTCAAAAGAGAAAGAGGTGGATCAGATATCATGTGGTATTTTGTCAGACAACCCAAAATATTTTGCCAAACACTTATACTTGCATAAGGCAAGAAATTTGCGAGGTAACACCTGATTATATTAACCCAATGGAGGTGCATGTCTTAGTAGTTAGAGTGTTGGACTCATGATCGTAAGATTGTGGTCTCGATTTCTGTACTGGGCTATGCATTGTATTCTTGAGCAAAACACTTCATTTCACGTTGCTCCAGTCCACTCAGCTGGTAAATATGACTAACCCAGCAACAAATCGGTGTCCCATCCCGTAGGGGGAGTATATATGCCAGAGAGACTGGGAAATTGACCTTACGCTCCTTATAGAATAATGTAGATTAACCAGCAGGGCCAATATCATCAAGTATTCTTTTCTCCAAATTGACTGTAATTTCGATTTATGGATTCCAGAAGGATGAAAATCAAAATTAAGCTCGATGAGATTTGACTTCTCAAGATATAATACGGGAAAAGTAAATACTGCAAGACCCTTTTCTTGACCATTTGATCGCTTTACTAAAACCCAACCCCCGCAAAAGTAATAATTATTCTTAACATACGCACAAAACCACAAATTCGGGCCAAAAGTTCGTTGATTAAATTGCCCCAAACTATCCGAGTTAAGCTTTATTTTATTGTTTTTGATGAAATGAAAGACAACAATGACTACAGTAGAATTTGAACTCAGGATTCTGTGATCTGGAATAAATACTGCAGGAAATTATCTCTGAAGCTTTAACAATTCTTTTGTAATGTATTCTTTGATTTTGTCCCTCAGAGTTCTTTCAAGCATACAATAAAAACCGTTCTACGCAGGACAAAATAGAGGAAGAGCAAATACATTATACAATAAACAAGTAGATTTGTTACAAATTTAATGCAAATTATATAATGATGTAATAAGAGTAAATAAATAGTGAATAAATAATTAAATATGAAGACATAATTATATAAAACACAATAATTAAATATAGTAACAAATGTTCCTAACCAGAGTTGCGGACACATACAGTACAAGTAGTTGGGCCCTACAAATCTAGTAGGACAATTGCATGAGCAGTCCCCGATACGGTGTCTAAAGCCGATATTAACTTCTCAATAGTATCTCTCTCCTACATAATGAAGATTGCATGTAGCTGTAAGGAACCAACTTTGATAAACGAGATATTCTTAGAAGAATTGAAAGAGAAACAGAAAACACATAGTTTGGATAGACTACATAAAGCGAATAGGAATCTTCTTCATTCATAGACCCTTCAAATCAATGCAAGTATATGAATGGCTCCCTAGTTGTTACGTGATTAATTGAAATTAACATCAACAAATTTAAAACAAATGCAGTACTAAATCCCTATGAAAATGTCTTAGAATGTGAAACAGCTTATAAATATTAGAGAATATTCCAAGGAGATTTGCTCTTACGACTTTTGACCCCATTAAACTCTAATGTTTACAGAAACTTTATAACAACTTCAATGGTATCGCCTGAATATTTTACATTCTTATATTGCTCTCGTCTGTATTCTCAAATCCTTTCTAATATTTACGCGCATACACACATGTATACATATATTCGTGCGCGCATGTATGTATTCATTATAGGAAAAATTATTTCAAAATAACAATATATATATATGTGTGTGTGTGTGTGTGTGTGTGTGTGTGTGTGTGTGTGTGTGTGTGTGTATCTCTGTGTGTGTGTGTGTGTGAGTATATTGTTATTTTTAAATAATTTTTCCAATAAAAAAATTTAGTTGAATTTTGGTTAATTATTAATTTTAAATTTGTGCAGCCGTATAGAAGAAAAGATTAACTACAAGAACAACAATAACTACAACAAGCAAACAACATGGATGAAACTATAAGAACAAGATCGAATACATTAGAATTAAAGAGATTATAATGAGCCATAACATTATGTATTATAATAGATATATCATTTTTTAAACTTTTTGACTACATGGTAGCAGAATCGTTAGAGTGTCGAATAAAATTTTTTGTAATGTTTATTTCGGCTCTTGTAATGTAACTATAATACATTTACACTTGGCATGTTCGTGTACATTCAAAAGTGAGAAAACTTTCACGATAGGAACTTGCTTTGGAGTAGATATTCGTTTTATTTTTATTGAAATGTTCATATGTTCTTTTATTCGAATGTACAACTTTCTTGTGGTGCACCTAATGTAGGGTGCCCCACATTTACTGCAGACTACTTCGCATACCACAAATAAATGAGAGACAAAGTGGAGGAAAGGGAGACAAATCGCGTGAAAGAGAAAAGGTAAGAAAAAGAGAGAAATAGGGAGAGATGTACAGAGAATTAGACAAGATATACGATTCTAAAAGTTAGATCTTGAGCAGCTTTTGACGTCATCGAAGTAGTGTACACCCTTCGATGCTACTTGTATTATCTCTGAATAGATATTTCCACGGGTATGCACCAGTGCACACCATATGTATGTAGAGTTCCTTCCGGAGGGTTGCTTATTGTATAACCGGAGTTGTTCTGTCTTGGAAATAGAGCTCTGTTTCAAATTTGAAATAGAGCACCAAAACGAATCCGGAACCCTCTTTCTGCTAGATTTCCAAATCGAGTTCATAGAGGAGGGTTCCATTATGCTGATTTTTACAGAAGATCATCCAGTTGGAACCTTTACAAGTCAGCCCTGCCCACCAAAGCCAAAACCACACACACGTGCGAAATGAAATCACACACATAATCGACAGAGGCAGCGAAACAACTGACAGATCTAAAAACACCAAGCGGTTCTTCAAGAACTTAGCGCACAACATCTGTCCGCCACCTGTAGCCAAACGACTGCATCTACAAAACATCAAAGTGGGTAAACCATATCAAAGGGCTTATAGTCCCAAGTCTGATATGTGCTTCCTTAAACTGCCCTACTTCGATGAGAGAATAACTGCAGTTATACAACAAGCGATCCGCAGGGAGGAACTGTCAACATACAATTGGTGCCCACCAGTCCTCGCTGAAGAAATATCTGTTGAGGAATAATACCACATGTAGCATCGTGTCACGCCCACTATACAATTGCCTCGTAAATGACGTCAATATATGCACGAGGGTCTATGGGGTATATGAAATAGTCTGTAGTAAATATGGAGCATCCTACATTGGTAGTACCACCTGGATATTTCCCCTTCGAGTAAAAGAACATATGCGCACAGACACTTCAATAAATATGCTATCTAAAGAAGTGCCAGACCCAGGATTTTAAAATAGCCACGTGGGCCTCTCAACGTAACAGTATCAATCTCAGTGTCATGGAGGCCCTCCTAATCAAGTAAGTGCAGCCATTAACGACAGGAAGAAGCTACATAAAACAGACTGGTTACTATAACAACACCAGTTTGCCCATGTCACCTTCCTCCTTCATCTCCCATTCTCTTTTCTCCCCCGCTGAGCAACGACTCTTCCATTCCTCACTTTTCCAACCCAAATATCCTGAAAAGGAGGTTATAGCTCCGAAATATAGAAATACAAATAAAATTACAACATTTTGTTTTGTTTTCCTTTTGTAGTAATATATATTTATGTATGTATTTATGTATGTCTGTATGTATGTATGTATGCATGTATGTATGTATGTATGGATGGATGGATGGATGGATGGATGGATGGATGTATATCTGTATAAATATACACGTCGAGCAACAAATACAAAATCCATATTAGTTTTCTCATTTGTTGCTATATGGCAAAATTGTAAAACCCAATATAATGAAGTATATTTGCACTTATTTCTGATTTAGTGATATGAGTCACTTACATTACAGCATTGTAGAATACATGCGTGGTTGGGTAAAAAGATATATTGACTTCAATATCCAGTTTCTATTCAACTCTGATAAAGGTAGGATATTAGAAGTGCTCCACTAACCAGAAGAACTATTGATGTTCTCTTTGGTAATTGGAAGATTACAGGTTGAATTAATAATGTTTCTCACTGTAGTCATTCAGTGTCAGCCATGACAGATGAGAATGTTCAACAAGTCAGCCAGTATTATGAACAATATCCTTAGACATCTCTAATAGGTGTTTAATCTCAAGAGAATGTCACCCAGAAGTTAATGTGACATATTCTCTAAGTTATAAGTTTAGATCACTTCATTTTACAAAAATGGGGAAGATTTTCATTTTTAAGCTCAATTGTACAAAGAAATATTCCTTTTTTGGTTAGAGAAGCAAAATTCCATTTGGATGGATTTATTATCTGCTACAACATATATTATAGTACATCTAATCTTCATGAAACTGTAGATAAAGGTAGGCACAGTAATCAATCGTCAGCTTTAGCTGCAAATCGCACGTATCTGTGTAACAGGACATTTCTTTTCTGACAGCACACAGAAAGTTGCTCGTTACGACGAGATGTTAACCGTTAACTCCTGGTGTGTACGTCATTTCTCTTATAGTTTCACAAGCATTTTCAAATGAATGCTTTTACATCTCATCATAGGATCTTACCTAAAGGAGCATTTAACTGACCGCTGCATAAGGCATGGAGGTATATTTTTGAATGACATTATAATGCTATAACTTGAGAGTTGCAGATTTCTTCATGTAACTATACCATAAAATGAAGCCCACCAACACAGCCTTACAATTATCAAGCAGTTATGCGCTACAATCGTTCATAAATTTGTGTCAGCTGGTTTGTGTCTTAAAATTAACTAATCGGCTTCCAAAATATTGTAAGCCTGGGGCAAGCCATTATTTTCAACATTTGATTTGAATGTAGC
>NC_142933.1:31067250-31077250 GCF_046866305.1 Octopus bimaculoides
AGCTCCTCTACTTGGTAGACCTTAGAAATTTCGCTGGATCCATCACAGTGTCCAACACTCACTTGGTACTCAGTTTTAGCTGAGCAGACAAGAACTTCATTAAAATAAATGCATTGATCAAGGAAAAAAACGCATTTTCTAGTCCAGTAATCGAACCTTGGATCATACGATCGTAAGCCCAACACCGTACCTACTAAGCCATGCTCATTACACCCTCCTCCGTTTAAATAAATATGCGACCATACATACACTCACAATATATATGCATGTGCCTCTGTGTACTTGTCTATGCGTGCTTGTGTGCGTGTGTGTGTGTGTGTGTGTGTTTGTGTGTGTGTGTGTTTGTGTGTGTGTGTGTGTGTATGTGTGTGTGTGTGTGAAGGACTAATAATTAAAAAGTCGCCTTCAAATAAAGAGTGCGTGCGTGAATACCTGGAAACAACAACAGTAAGAATAGCTCCACAGGTTATGGTGACATAAGAATACCGCCAGTAATATTTATTAATTAGGAGTCTTTCTGGCGCCCAACTTCGCGCTTAATATACATCAGTAAATATCGCATTATGTTGATACATTCTTGTGTAACCATTGTTGATACACCCTTGTATGAATTAAGAGACAACAAAAGAGTAGAATGCAGATTTAATAACGCTAATTAATTGAAAATAACCCTAATTAATTGTAAAAGCTACCTGCATTTTTGTCAAATACAAAACTACACCAACAACACCAGCATTAAATAGTAAAACCTTGTTTGACTGAATACAGAAGGTTGCTAATAGATTGAATAGAACTTAGGTATTTTAAGCTCAAAGAAGAGATAGATAGAACTAACAAAAATTCCGAAGTAGCACCGTTGGTATAATGTTGTTGGTTAACATGTGTGATAATATATTAAACTTGATCTTTTCATTGCTGTTATTAGTGTAATATATACATCCAGTTGTATATTTCTTTCTCTGCTTATATGATTGATGTGAAGCTTTAAAATACAATTAATCCTGCAATCAGATTCTAAAGCTGTTAATTATAACTACTGTCTTAAGTATAGGGAATAACTAAATCCACGATACGATACCTTACTATAGTCTCCTGTGTATTTACACATCAATAATTATTATATTATTTATAGTAATTAATAATTAAATTAACTAATATATTTAATTATCTACAGGGCTTCGACAAATACATATTTTAGTGTTGTGCGTCTCGTCCTCATACACACTCATAAATCTACCTATCTATATATATATACTCTGCCAAATAGATTTAGCTCTTTGTTGAACATGTGTATTATATACGCATAACTTGAAATAGAAACATTATTATAACGAGGTAGAATAAATGAACAACATATGTATAAATACCTATTAGTGTTCACATACATATCCATTGATGCCACTAATGTACAAGAAGTATAAGAGGCAAGACGCCAGAAACATAATCCTGCAGGCCAAAATGAATGGCGCCATTTTATCGAACTTTGCGTTCTGAGTTCAAACACTGCACAGAGCGATTTTGCCTTTTGCCTTTCATCCATTCAGCGTCGATAAAACAAGTAGCAGTCAACGCCTGGCATACGTACACGTCGACACACACATATATAAACACGTAAATGTTCATATATAAATAGATATGTAAGTATTATTATACGCATATATGTATACACTTTCACTTGTTTCAGTCATTTGACTGTGGCCATGCTGAAGCACCGCCTTTAGTCGACCAAATCGACACCAGAACTTATTTTTTGTAAGCCTACTATTTATTCTGTCGTTCTCTTTTGCCGAAACGTTAAGTTACGGGGACGAAAACACACTAGCCTCGGTTGTCAAGTGATGTTGGTTGGACAAACACAGACACACAAACATATACACACACATACATATATATATATATATATATATATATATATATATATATATATATATATATATATATATATATATATATATATATATATATATATTTTTTTTTTAATTTATTTATTTATGTGTTTCAGCTAAGTAGCTGCGGTCATGCTGGTGCACCACCGTGATTTTCACGTTCCTTGCATGGCTCTTCTCCCACACCTAACAAGGTCCAATCAAGAGTTTTGATGGCACATCTGGTGTATAAGAGAATTTGACATAGCTGCCCTAAACTGCGTCTCATTACGAGCCATTGGTTCGTCTGGTATCGTGGAGAGGAAAGTGTCAAGTTTTGTCTTGAAGACCTCCGCATCCATGTCTTGCATGTCTCTCAAATGTTTTGGCAGGGCATTGAAGAGCTGAGGTCCTCTGAAACCGAGGCTGCTGCAGTATCTCGTTCTTATGTGAGATGCAGTGGACGGTACCTTTGGCACAATGCAGTGGCGACCCGTGCGGGCATTCCTGTAGTACTTGATGCCAAAATTTGGCACCAGTCCTTCCAGTATTTTCCATATGTATATTATTACATATCTCTCCCGCCTGCGCTCCAGGGAGTAGAGACCTAGTGCCTTCAATCGCGCCCTGTAGTTCATCTGTTGGACTGTGGCGATCTTTTTTGTATAGTGCCTCTGAATTGCCTCGAGTTCTGCTGTCCGCTTAACACCGTGTGGTGACCACAACCGAGAGCAATAGTCTAGGCGGCTCCGAACAAATGTCTTCCATAGAGTCAACATGACTTTTTGAACCCTTGTACGGAATGTCCTCAGTATCCACCCTGCCAGTTGTCTGCAGTTTGCTGTCAACTTGACAATGTGCATGTGAAATGATGCATCACTACACATGTTGATGCCCAGATCTCTTACTGTTTGTGGTTCTGGGATTGCAGTACCTCCAGGTCCTGTGTATGCCAGTTGGGGGGTACTTGTGGTCTTGTAGCACAGTACTTGAAATTTTTTTGCATTGAACTGCATATTATTTTGCTCTGCCCACTCATATATTGCATTTAGGTCTTTCTGCAGGCTTACAATATCATCAGGATTCTTTATTGCCTGAGATTTCTTTGTATCATCAGCATAGCTAGTGACAGTGGCTCTCCGAGTGACCGTGGGCATGTCCAGAAGGGCCACTATGAACAGTTCCTTGTGGAACACCGCTCAATATTTGTGTTTCCCTAGATAGTTCTCCATTGGCTGCAACCGTCTGACTTCTACCATTCAGGAAGTCATGCAGCCACTCTCCTAATTTACCAGCTATGCCAAGGTTTCGCAGCTTGTGACATATCAAGCCATGATCAACTTTGTCAAAGGCTTTTGCAAAGTCGAGATATATCACATCAACATTTCAATGGTCAAGTAGCTGCTTCAGGACCCAGTCATAATGCTGCAAGAGCTGCGTGAGGCAGCTTCTACCTGGACGGAAACCATGCTGGGTCTCATTCAGCAAGTCATTTTCTTCTAGGAACGCAATCAATCTCTTTCTGACAATTCGTTCCATGACTTTGCTAATATGTGAAGTCTTAGAGATGGGCCTGTAGTTCCCAGCCTCTGCTCTGCTTCCACCTTTATGGATAGGACATATGGTGCCTTCCTTCAGCTTTTTGGGAAGTTTACCATTTGCAAGGAAACTCTGGAAGAGTATCCGGAGTGGTCCTGCTAATTCTTGTTTACACGACTTTAAGAGGACAGCTGGGAAACCATCGGGGCCAGTTGCCGAATTTGAGCTCATTTCATTTATGGCAGCTATCACAACTTCCTCTTCAATGTCGATGTAGGTAATGGATGCAGTCTTTTTCTGCTGAGTGTTATTGTCAAAGAAATCAGCTGGGTTCTTTATCTGCATGTGACTCAGAGGAGAGGTGAAGACACTCTTGAATTGTGTACTGAGCACTTCACTTATCCATGTGGGATCTGCAGTCAGTGAGCCATTAGGCAGGAATAGGGGTTCTATCTTATACTGCACCGTAGCAGTCTCCTTTGCAAATCTATAGAAAGCCTTGGGGATTGTTTTTATGCTTTCTACTGCTCTCTTCTCCTTCTCTGCTCTCTCCTTTTCATGGGAGAGTTTAATTTTGTTTTCTATTTCTAACAGTGTTAGTTTTAATTTAGCCCTTTTCCTATCCTCCAGTTCTCTATTTAACTGGTTTGAGACCTTTGTTCTGTGTCTCATAAGGATTTTCCTGTCTCCAGGAATTCTATTGGCATGTTTGCTGGTCTTTCTATATGGCACGTATTTGGTGCATATGTCTTGTATGGTTGACATAAAATGACTTAGTTTGAGGTCATTGTCTTGTATAGAAAGGCTGTCATGCCAGTTTTGATTTCGAATCTCTCTGCGAATTGACTTCCAGTCCGCCCTGTGGAAATTAATGTTGGATATTGCTTGAGTCCTCCTGGTGGGGTGGGTGTCAGTGGGTTGTCTAGGACCATACATAGTTAATTCTATAATGTTATGATCTGAGAGAGATGTGGGCGTTATTTTCACATTATGGATTAGGCTCACATTGTTTGTGAAGCAGAGATCCAAAATATTGCTTCCCCTGGTTGGTTGGAGTATCACTTGTTCCATGAACAGCATGTTGGATAGTTCTAGCAATGGTTTTGCCTGGCTTTGTTCATGCAGTGACATCCCAGAGAGGATGTGACCTTCAGGCCATTTAACATTTGGGAGGTTAAAGTCGCCTAGGAAAAGAATGTTGATGTGTTGGTCCAGATTTGCCAGGACCTCTTCTATGCGTCTCAGGCTGTCCTCAAATTTACCTTCCTGCTTTGCGGTATTTGGTGGACGGTATGTTGAGCATACAACTACATCAATTTGTTTTATGTGTACTATTAAAGTATCACATATAGAGTTAGAGTGTGATAGTAGTAGTAGGGGTGTGACATCTTCTCGAATGTACATTGCAACTCCCCCATGACTTCTATCCCTTCTGTCTGTTCGGAGTACGGCATACTCTGGTATATTTATTTCCGCATCTGCTATATTAGGTGTTAGATGCGTTTCGGTAACCACCATGCATATTGCTTGATTGCATGTTACTAGGTCTTTCAAGTATAGGAACATGTCTTTGCCGCCTCTTCGTAATAGGCCCCGGATATTCAGTAGGAATATGGGTGTGATATCTGTGCAGGGGTTCCTGGTGTTAGCGGTGGCCATCCCTGATCCATCATCTGTGGTGGTCTTGGACAATGGTTCGTGTGGCGTTGACTCTGTACCCTCTGCATCCACGTTAACTGTTGTACCATTTTCTGGGCCACGCTTAAAAAAGCTTGCTGCTCAGCTACTGCAGTTCGTACAGCCTCTGCATATAGCCTTTTTTTAAATATATATATACGACGGGCTTCTTTCAGTTTCCGTCCACCAAATCCACTCACAAGGCATTGGTCAGCCCGAGGCTATAATAGAAAACACTTACCTAAGGTGCCACGCAGTGGGACTGAACCCGAAACCATGTGGTTCGTAAGCAAGCTACTTACCACACAGCCACTCCTACACAATCGTATATATGTTTTAATAAATATTCTTGAAATTTTTGTTTCCTTTTTGCAATCCAGCTTTAGATTCTCTATTTCACCAGATTTGTATATGAACATGTTTTCTGTTAAAGCTTACTCTTTTTACTGAGTGCACATCGACACTTCTTTTACTGCCGCGCGTACTAGGAACACGAGTTTGTGTCCGGAGAAGATTTAATAAATGTATATAGTTACCTTTATGTACGTATAACATGAACGCATTTTCCAATGCCTTTTCGTATAACCAATCATCATATCTATTTATGCTATTTCATTAAACATGAATTCATTTCATGCTCATCGAGAATATAGCGAAGATGATTTTTCACATAAAAGTATTTTCGTTATGTTTATACAAAATCTATATATTCCTGAGATTACTATAGATATGCACAAAAACACTAACATTCACACGTAGGCACAAATATACCTACCTACACAAGAAATGTGAACGTGTGTGAGAGCATTTATGTTTCATTTCATACACATTCATATGCATAGACACACAGATCTACATATTTTTTACGTTCATATGAAATAGACTATATTACATAGAACTCTATTTACATGAGAATTTTCTTGTATGCACTCAATAAACTATATGTCGCCATCTCACTCAGCGACCCGGTAAAAGATTTCTTTTTCTCATATTCTTTATTTCAAACTTCATCTATTTCCCTTGTTTGCCAGAAATAATATATGTGTACACTAATACAACACACATATACTTCTAGACACATATATGCATGTATATTCATACATGCATATACAATTTGTGTGAGTGGGAAAGAGAGAGAAAGAGAGAAAGAATATGTGTATAAGTGTTATGTATGTGAGTATACACACACACACACACACACACACACACACACACACACACACACACATATATATATATATATATATATATAACCATACGTATAGAAATATATTCACATTCACATACACATTAATTTATGAAAGAAAACCTAACACCCATATATAAATTAGTGGATAGGTGGTCGATAGTTTTATATATATATACACACACTTTTATATACATGTGTGTGTGTATGTGTTATAGATATATTTATGTACAGTGTATTAAAAGTGTAGTGGAGTGAATGTGCTATGTATGTATAGGTATATGTATATATATTTATATACATGCATATATAACTTGCCTAGGTATGCACGTGAATATGTGAGTATTATTCAATCTATGATTCCATATCGGGGTGTCATTTTGTTCCATAAAGCTTCCGTTCAACTCAACTCTATATCTGACTCTGTATCAAGTTATTGATGGCCTTACATAATCTAACAACCTGCCGCTGCTGCCGCATTAATTCAATTTCTCTCAGCAAATCTTTTCCATACAATGAAACGTAGCTTATCACTCGCACGACTGTTTCTGTCAGCCATTTTGAACAAAGTATATTTATTGCTATTTCTTTATAATATAATATTATGTAATATAATATAAAATGCAAACATCAATAAATATATATTTATATATATTTAAATATATACAAACAGGCATGCTATACAGACGGACATACAAACATACACATATGTACACACACACACACACACACTCACACACACACACACACACACACACACACACACACACATACACACACACATATATATATATATGCAGAGAGAGAGAGAGAGAAAGAGAGAGAAAGAGAGAAAGAGAGAAAGAGAGAGGTTGATAGATAGATGAGGAATAGATGAATAGATAGATAGATGGATGGATGGATGGATGGATGGATGGATGCATAAGTATACAGGCGCACAAATATAATTCACACTGACAATTACACTAATATTAAGATACATATCTACACACGTACACACACATCTATATATATATATACATACATACATACATACATACATACATATATATATATATATATATATATATATATATATATATATATATATATATATATATATATATATATATACATATATATATATATAGCTGTGCGTGCATACGCCCACATACATACATACATGCACATATATATAAAGAGATGTATACAGGGAAAGGAGAAAGAGAGAGAGAGTGACTTATCCATACAGATGAATATTTCACAAAAGCTTTTAAAACTAAGCATTACTGCTGCTGCTTTTGTTGTTGTTGTTGTTGCCGCCATCGTCATCGCACGGTTGTTTCTGTTGCTACTCTTCATGTTATAGCAATAGCGGCTGCTGTTGATGTTATTGTTTGAAATTATTGCTTGAGCAATTTGTAATTTACAATCTGAATAATTACTAATCTACGTGATTCCTCCTACCGCTAGAAATAACATCAATATCTTTCTTAAATCCCAACGTTCATCTTTAAAGAAGTTTATCACATTCTATAATATATCAAAGAATAGAAATTGAAAGAGGACGGCTCGGTGACGGTTTCAATACTATTCGACATAGGTGCAAAATAGCTGGTTGTAAAATTTCAAGAAGAGATCAGAGTAGTGACTATACTAACAAGTAAATTCAATCACCACGTCAAAGAGGCTGTTCCATGTTACTACTAGTTTAACCCTAGGCAGATCTTCCGTCTGTTGGTTGGCTTTCGATGCCTTGCCTCACTCTATATAAATAATACAAGCTGACCCGTGCCGTCAAGAATGACGGCTGATTATAGTATTTTATACATAAATATGGATGGTAAAACAAATTAATACACTTGGCAATATTATCTAATGGTTGTCATTTGAGATGTGAGCATTTCTTACTGAAAGAACGCTGGTTCACATTCAAACATTCATATACTTCCCTTGTACACGCACACACATACACACATATATTCACACAGATTTGAAGCGCTGTTTGATTTTTCTTTTCAGCATTGAATGTTTACCATCCCACTTCCATTGCACACGCACACATTCACTTACCTCCCTTTTCCATACGCACACAGATTTGAACGCTCCCACTACCAGTTTGTCATAACCCCTTCCTTATTTATTCATCTACTACCCTTTCAGCATTCATATGTTGTGACGGAGAAAAACGTAAGAGTATTATTATAGTAGATAATTGCAAGCAGGAGGAGTGAACTCCTACCATCCTCTACAAGATAAGGGGATTGCGAGACTGACTCAGTTTCGAGGTTGGCTGATCTCTGGTCACGAATACTCGGTCGCCAGAGCGATAGCCAGGGTCCGCTCCAGTCAACAATATACTGTAAACAGAGCAACCATTAGTGACTGATTTGCAACAAGCAAAATAGCTGCTTGTAATAATCTCAAGAAGAGATCAAAGTGGTAACTATACTAACGTTTGAAGTCAATCGCCACATGAAAGTGGCTTTTCTATGTTGCTACTAGTTTAACCTCAGGCAGATCTTCCGTCAGCTGGTTATCGGTACAGCGCTAAACCCTGCATATAAAATATATATTGCTAGCAGGGAGAGCGAACCCTACTATCCTCTAGCTGACTCAATTTCGAGCTGATTGGCTCATCTTTGTCCCTGTTCAGGCGTTTGAGGAAGGATTTTTGAAAAAAGGTTTATAAAGCTTTTGTCCAATATTCCCTCCCAACCACCTTAACCCGCAATGGTCCAAATAGAGACCTCTCTAGGTTTTGATAACACTGCGGGCGATGTTCTTTTCTTCGTATGGTGCCCGTTTACATGTTTGTTTGTTTTATTTATTATGTCCTAAGCAGCCTAGGGCCACTTATAACATATATTACTTCTCCATACTTTTAATTTTTATTTACTTCTTTATTTACATCTACCCGTCTTAATAGCTTGACCTTTGATTTTAAACTTAACTGACCATTTATATTGAAAGCTGGACTTTAGTTAATCCCATAAGGGGCAATAATCGGCTGGTCTTTATAATATATCAGTAAGTAAATACATGTAATTAATTGATCGGCATTTTATTTGGATAAACAAATAATTAGTACTAGTAACATAATCTTAAGAACTATTATGAATACTTCTAAAAGTTATGGCACTATCACTCCCTCTTTTTCTAGACCTATTGGTGTACCCCATTTTTTATTATTTACATACCATGTTACCCCTAAAGAAAGATTAACCCACCAATTAATGTTTCTAGTTTAGTCATTTACTCAACATCCTGAAGCGTTACACTGCAAAATGGCATGACTTAAATATATTAAGCCTTCATTTTTCTTCTCGAGGCTCTTCCTCTTTTTTTTCTTTTCTGTATTTTTCTTCACTCTAATGAAGCTCCATGATCCAGATCGGATGTGTTACAAAATATGACGAAGATTATTCTGAGAATTTTCAATGGCAACACCGTAGGACATTGAAAGCAGATACGGCTGTTAGATGGGATAAAGTTTTGTATTAAAAAATAATACTCGGTTCTACTCATTTGTTGATCAAGATTTCTCCACTTTCTGCTTAATTTAAATTTGATTCCTGATAAACTCTTGTTTATCTTCGTCATTGTCTGTATCCTATGAGCATAATATGCTTGCATATGTATGTCCAAGGTTAACATATTCTTATCCCTTAGACTGTTATTCCAACGGCGAACTCTACAAACCTATATATGCACACATACATGCATGCATACAGACTTACATATGTATGTGTGT
>NC_142933.1:31082250-31092250 GCF_046866305.1 Octopus bimaculoides
TATAAGTTTCTTTATAAAAATATATTAAACTATGTTTTCCACATATTTTCGACCTATATATGTTCAAATTTAATTTCATTAAATTTCTAAATTTCTGTGTCCTTGTGCTGCTGAAGATTGCTCTAAATTTTATATTTGATGTAATGATTACATCGTTCAATTAAATGGAGTCGCATGAAACGACCGTACTTCATTACCTCTGGATATCCTTGTTGGTTATTTTGATTTTAATCACCTTATTTTGAAACTGTATGAATAAAACCATACTAAATTCTGGTGCCAAAACTTAAGTACCATATTCACCTGAATCTAAAATTTTTGCGGAACTCATCTACCAAACCTGAGTGCTTCTTCCCCAACCCAACCTCCCAACCTGGCTCGTTCCCCTGCTCCCGCCCACGCTGCCGCACTTGCCCTTACCTCTCCAACACCACCCTCCTCACCAGCACCCATCACCGACCCTATCGCATCACCGACTCCTTCACCTGCACATCTACCAACATCATATATTGCCTCTCCTGCTCTCTCTGCCAATCCCTGTACATCGGACAAACGGGGCGCCGCCTGGCCGACCGATTCGCGGAACACCTCCGAGATATCAACGTCGGCAATGACACCCCAGTGTCACGCCACTTCCGTTCTGCCGGCCACTCCTTGCGGCAACACCTGTCTGTGTTTGGATTGTCCATGCACAGGGGCCATCCGGACTCCCGTTTGCGCCGTGAACAGGGATTAATCTTCTATCTTCGCTCCTTTGCGCCACATGGACACAACTCCCCTCCACTCTTCATCTAACCCCCTCCTCCTGTCTCTCTCCCCCACCCTCCCTCCTACCACCCATCTCTCCCCTCCCCCACCTCCTGCTCCGACTCCTACTTCTTTGTACGTCTCTTCACCTCTCTTCATACTTCTCTCCACTCCCACTTCTCTTCACCCCTACTCTTTCTCTCCTCTCTCTTACTCTCTCTCACTCTCTTCTCTCGTACTCCCCCCTCTCTCACTCTTACTCTCTACACTCTTACTCTCCTACTCTCTACACTCTTACTCTCTTACTCTCTCACCCTTACTCTCTCACTCTCTTCCCCTCTCTATCACTCTCTTTCTCTTCCTTTCTTTCTCCCCCCATACCCCTCTTCCCTCTCTCTCACTCTCTTTCTCTTCCTCTCTTTCTCTTCCTCTCTTTCTCTTCCTCTCTTTCTCTTCCTCTCTTTCTCTTCCTCTCTTTCTCCCCCCATACCCACCTTCCCCTCTTTCTCCCCCCATACCCACCTTCCCCCTCTCTCAATCCCCCTTCCCTCTCTTATACCCACCCTCTCTCGTCTCTTCCTCTCCCCTCCCATACCCATCTTCCCCCTCTCTTACATCCACCTTCCCCTTCTCCCTCCTCGTCAACACCCCCTCATAAGCTCATCCCACCACACCCCAACACACTCCTACTCTACCTTCCCACTCCACCCCATCCAATTCCTTACACCCACCACCCACCCCTACCCACATACCCCACCCTACCCTAAGACCCCTACCTCTACCCCACACTCCACCCATGCCTTCCCCACCTCCCAACACCCTCACATCACACCACACCAATACCCTCGCATCACACCACGCACACCACACCAATACCCTCGCATCACACCACGCACACACTACAACTGACCAACTACTTTCTCCCTTTCTCCCTTCCCCCATTTTCACACTACATACGTCAAGATCACCAGCAGTCTACCTCCCACACACAGCCCCTCGTTCCCGATCACCGTTTGTTATCTCCCCCTTTCTTAGCTCTCCTGAAATAAGAATTTCTAACTTCCGGTCAGCCATTGTTATGATCGGCCATTATTATGATTGACCGTTGACTGAACACTATTCAATTTTTTTTCTCCGTGTTTTTCTCCTTGTCTCCGTATTCTTTCTGTTGAAGAGCGTAGCTCGAAACGTCAAAGACTTTCCGTATTCCCGAGCGTCATACTAATATATACTTTTGTTATTTACACCACCTGTCCTCGTCTGTTGTTATTATTTGTATATTCTCCCATATATATATATATATATATATATATATATATATATATATATATATATATATATATATATATATATATATATATATATATATATATACATATATGTATATATATATATATGTATATATATATATGTATGTATGTATGTGTGTGTGTGTGTGTGTGTGTGTGTGTATACATATGAGTATGAGTATGTACACATGCATGCAAATTAATATGATTCCTGAGCGTTTTTATGTATATATAAATACATAGATATAACGATATATGTGTATATGCATTATATGCATTTATACATTATAAATATTTAATTATGCAAATCGATTATGAAAATTAATTATTACAAATTATTACAAATATTTACCAACCCTTTTTTGTAAGTAAATGTCTTCTAGTTATGGAATTTCGTACAATATATATTGCACTGTCGAAATCCAAGTAGATCGAAACTAACCTGATAATGTTACGGCACTCTGAGATGTGCTTAGATTAGTTTGGCTCTTTTTACTTGTTTTCTTATGCGTTCATATGTATTTGTATGTGTGTATGTATGTATTCTTTCTCTAATTTTTTACTTGTTTCAGTCATTTGACTGCGGCCATGCTGGAGCACCGCCTTTAGTCGAACAAATCGACCCCAGAACTTATTTTTTGTAAGCCTTGTACTTATATTAGCGGTCTCTGTTCCCGAACCGCTACGTTACGGGGACGTAAACACACCAACATCGGTTACCAATTGATGGTGGGGAGACAAACACAAACACAGAAGCATACATACACATACACACACACATATACACATACGACGAGTTTCTGTCAGTTTCCATCTACTACATCTACTCAGAAGGCTTTGGTCGGCCCGAGTCTATAGTAGATGTCACTTGCCCAAGGTGCCACACAATGAGACCGAACCCGGAACCATGTGGTTAGGAAGCACGCTATTTAGTGTTCTGGTATCCTGGAAGTGTAAAGCACAGGAGGTGGATTATAATACCTGGTTGACCTGGCGCTTCAAGAAGAGAAGAGAAGCATAGCTACTGGGTGGTTGGCCCCCGTTAATAGGGTGGGTCATAGCTATCGAACTTTTTATTCTTCGTAGAAAGAAAAAGAGAACGTACCCACTATAACTCCTAGTTGCTGGAGAGACTGAGAATTAGATAGATAGAGATAATGAGATAGATAGATAGATAGATAGGGGGAGAGAGAGGCAGGCAGACAGACAGACAGACAGACAGACAGAAAGGGAGTTTGAGTATAGAGTTTCGTCTTCTAAAATGGTGCCAAAACACAGCCAATGTGTTTCGGAGATCTTAAAAGAAAGACCGCAACGTGTATAGAAATGAACACATTATGACGATAAAAACAACAGCAACGACATGCAAAAGTATGAAGAGGCAGCAAAAGTAAGATCATCGTTTTATGTTGGCAATGTAGTCGGTAACAATAACTTTCATATCGAGGATAAGCTAGAGGTAGAGAGAAAGAAGGTACGTGAGAGAAAGAGAGAGAGAGAGAGAGAGAGAGAGAGAGAGAGAGATGGGAGGGAGGGAGAAAGAGAAAGAGGAGAGGGAGAAAGAGAGAGAGAGAGAGAGAGAGAGAGAGAGAGAGAGAGAGAGAGAGAGAGAGAGAGAGAGACCTAGACCAGCACTCCACTGGTACTCATTCAGAGCTCAGTAGAGTGCAGCAATGTTAAACGAGGTGTCTTACTGAAAAACATTCGTGTCGCCTGGTCCAAGTATTGAAACTTCGACCTTAAGGTCATGAACCTATTGTAACCACTTGGCCACACGCTTTCACGGACCCACATGGGTATATGTGGGTGAGTGTATGTAGAGTTCCGTGCGCGTATGTGCGAGTGTGTGTGTGCGTGTGTTAGTGTTTGGTATCTTTTTTTGTACTAACTGCTAACCAAAATGGCAGATGCTTTTTTTTTTTTTTTTGGTTTGTCCATCTTTGTTCCTCAACTTAGCGCTTCGTCAATAACGAAGAGATAAAATATGCATGAGACTGAAATAAGTCCTGGGGATGGATATTACCAATTAAGCCGCTTGATAAGGTGCTGCAGTATGGCCGTTGTCCACTGACTGAAAGCAGTAAAAATGAAAATGAACGAAGAATAAGAAAAAAAAACTTAAAGGAACAATACTAGAAAATAGCAGTAAAACTAACAAGCCAACAACAACACCAACACTATTAGTGATAGTGGCGACAACAACAAGAACAACAACAACAACAACAGTAGAATTAGAAGCAGTAGAAGCAACAACAACAACAGCAGATGCAGTAGAACTAAGAATGGTCAGGATATTAGCTGATTGCACGAATTTTAGTGTTCCCTGTGGAAATGTTGATATATTTACGAGTAATGGACACATAACCGACATGATAAGGTGACGCTGCCCGATATTAACACCACTTCCACTGTTGGACATGATATGTGGCCTGTCAAGTATGTAATATGAAGTTGATGGCTCAGTCATCACTCCATACGTCACCGAGGGCCATACAATGACCAAAGCCACACCTATATAAATATATACATACATACATACATACATACATATATGTATATATATATATATATATATATATATATATATATATATATATATATATGTATATATATATATATATATATATATATATATATATATATATATATATATATATATATATATATATATATATATATACGTGAATGTATATACATATATATATATATACATGCACACACATATATATATACACACAATCATACACACATACATACATACATATATATATATATATATATATATATATATATATATATATATATATATATATATATATATATATATATACATATATATATATATATATATATATATATATATATATATATATATATATATGTATGTATGTATACATACATATGTATGCATATATATCTGTATGTGCATGCATGTGTGTATGTTTATGTGGGTGTGTGTGTATGTGTGTTTGTAAAAGCTGATTGCTCATCTTAGCTCTTTCACTAGAATATTTCCTGAAAGTTGCCACCCTTTCTTCTCTTCCTCCTCCCGCTACTCCTCCTCCCGCTACTCCTCCTCCATCCTCCATACTTCCATTATTATAATGTCTCTCTATTCACTCACTCATCATCGAACTGACACCAAAAACTAGCTTCTGTCCATAAGTTTTATTTCCAATTATTCAGACATTTGATGCAGTATTGACCCTTATCCATCCAAAACCCTGTCCACCATTAATCCTAGAAGCCGGTTTCAGAGCTCTACAGAGATACACGTTTATTGTTTGCCCGGTTTTATATATGACACACAAAGCACACGCGTACACACATACACATATTCACACACGCACAGACTGCAAAGACACATAGTTGTAAAAACATGCACACTCACATGCTTATGAAGCGCATCTATTTAAACGTATTACAGTTGTACCGACCTAAACACTTAAACAGACAACCAGAGAAGGCATTAATATTAGAACTACGAAGAATATTAGAGAGAATATTACGTGGAGTGCCTGATTCTGCAAATATATTTGGCATTAATTCAGTTTCGTCCCTACTTTAATGCATGTCACAACTTCCCATTTAGCATTTCCTCGACAATTTTCAATATTTCCAATTCAATGTAATTTCATTTTCACTGTTCACCGTATGTGCGTTTATGTGTACATATAACTGTGTGTGTGTATGTATGTATGGATGTATAGATATATATTGAAACCTAAATGTCCTCCCAAACTGTTAATGTTACTAAGATAGTTAATGACGACAAAAGCAGTACTAATACCAGAAGGTAAAATTTATCTTCCCTTAAAGACAAGTGTTGTATTAGAACACACAATACTGCGAAATTTGCCATGAGAGCACTTCTCATATGGTCACTTCCGAAGCATAAAAAGCGATCGCGTTTATTTTGCTGATGGGCGAATACACTCCGCTGCGGCCACCCGATTTCGCCCATCTTTCTCCATGGGAAACGTTCCGCTAGACATAGCAGCTGATTACACACGCATATATGCAGGCATGTAAGCACGCTGGAACGCACACACACACCAAATAGCGCGCACATGCTCGCATAGACACACACACACAGGCATAGATATACGATGGGTTTATTTCAATTTACGTCTACCAAATCCACATCTTTTGGTCGGCCTGAGACCATACTGGGAAGAAATTTGTGTGTGTGTGTGTGTGTGTGTACGTGTGTATGCGTGCGTGCGTGTGTACTACACACACATTTACGTTCAGCAGAGTCAGTGTGATAACAGCAAATCACAATGCTATGTTCTCTTAAAGCAGGAAGATTTTGGTTTTTCAGCCCTACTTGAAATCTTCACTCTTTTGCACTGATGTAGCAATGACGGGCACCTCCTGAAGAAGGTGTTCAGACATCTTGTCACCTACGCTGACGCACTTATTACTTTATGTAAATTTTTATTGTGCATTGGGACTTTCTCTGCAATGGCCAAACTTAGTAACACATTGTAGTTGGCACTCCGTCGCTTCCGACGTCGAGGGTTCCATTTGATCCGGTCAACGGAACAGCCTGCTCGTGAAATTAACGTGCAAGTGGCTGAACACTCCACAGACACGTGTACCCTTAACATAGTCTCGGGGATATTCAGCGTGACACAGTGTGACAAGACTGACCCTTTGAATTACAGAACCTGGAAGTAAGAGTGAGAGAAAGTTGTGGTGAAAGAGTACAGGTTCACCACCATCTCCTGCGGTGGAGCTTTTAGGTATTTTCGCTCAATAAACACTCATGACGCCCGGTCTGAGAATCGAAACTGCGATCCTATGACCGTGAGTCCACTGCCCTAAACACTGGGCCATTGCACCTCCTCAGTATCACATAAAAGAGAACAAACAATGCCTTTGCCTGAAGAATCTTACAGTAAGATAGGAATTGCACAGAGCCAATCGCACTCGTTAAACATCGTTGCCCGTAAGTCTGTCTTATTGGAAGCAAACGGCGCCGTAGATATTGCATCAAAGTTTTCCTTCTGGTAGAAAGAAGCCTAGACAAGGAATAGATGTCTCTCACATCAGCTGTTAAATTGTCGTTGATTCCGCTGAGTTTATCCGTCATTTGATACTCTTCATAGTCCTTCAGAGTGTCCAATCAAAAAATCTGCGCCTTTCTAACAGCCTTCGTGGAGTTGCGGGTTTAGTCAAGGACAGCCTGATTGTATAGCAGGCTGCACTACGTTACATGTTGCCTGTAACATTAAGAGTACATGCATACACACATGTGCACTTAGACATACACACACACACACACACACACACACACACACACACACATACACGCACATACGCACGCATGCACACACATATATATATGTACGCACATATATATAGAGAGAGTGTGTGTGCGTATGTGTGTATGTATGTGTGTGTGTAAGTGCGTGTGTATGTGTTTGTGCGTGTGACTGTATTTCCTCATAACATAGACAAATGGATATTTTTGAATGTAATCTTTTGAGTTGTGGCATATTTTAATACAATATGTGTACATTTTCATAAATGTTCGTCTGACTAGAATTCTACGTATGCGTGAAACATTGGACGAAAGTGAAACATTGGATGCAAATCGAAATATAGTTTGAATATGACCTCGAAATTGTGCGACACATCCTAGTTGGCGAGGCTATTTTAGTTGTAAAATAGAGTTGTTGATTCAAAACATAGCTTATTTGGTAGATACATAATAAGCAGCTTTCTTTTTTTATAATACCGATGTCACTAATTCGGAAAAACATTAGTTTCATTGCTCACAATTCGTCACTCTAGTAATGCAACACTTTATAATTTTGGTTCAAACTGAAAGTGTGAAACTATTTTCATTTTCTAAATAGACCTGGTCGTTGTAGAGAAGTGTATTTGAAATAACTATAGCTGGCTGTTGAGATAACGTAGAAAATATGGAAATGGAATTAAAGTTTGACATGTGTAATTGATTTGATTGTTCTGGTATTACCATCAGCTGTTAAGAATAGAAGTCATTTGACGACACCTTTTTGTTCTTAATTGGCTATCCTGTTGCAGGTTCAATCCGTGGAATATTGAAAGTATACACATCTTGTCAATTCCACAGAATTAGAGTATACTGGAGAGCATAAGAAGGATGAGTCTGTGAAATACGTTTAAGGGTGTTATTTCGAACACGAATGTGAATATGATGATTTTCATGGGGATCACCAACCATAAGGATGGGTACTTCATTAGATGTGGGCTCATTGATACAGCGTAAAATATTGTTTTGTATAGTTCACTATAGGCGTAAGGAATGCAGAAACACACTCATAGAATTGATGATATTGAAAACAGCAAATTGTTCACATACAAAGTTGAAGCGAAACGAAATGTAGTCAATATAGGTGCAAAGCATACTTTCTGAAGCATAGTTATACTATAAAAACATGGAAAGTCACCAATTTATAGTATAAGTTACTAAATGTATTCAATATAGGTGGAAAATATACTTCTGTAGCTTTGTTATGCTATAGAAAAATGGAAAGTTACCAATTTAGCAAAAGTTAGTATTCGTCACCAATATAACAAAGTACAAACAGTCAACATTTATTTGGAACATGTACTAAATGTTATAAAATTCACGATTGAATATCACGGTGAAGAAAGTGAAAGTCCAAGAAAATTCAGAAGGCATAATTCAGTTTTTCATACAAAAAATATTTTATTTTACAATTTTGAAACGAACGCTGAACCAAGTTCATGGAAGGGAAGATGCTGTTGTACCGTTAATTTAAAATATTTGCTGAAGGATGTATGGAGCAAGATATAAATTAATTTGACATTACCACATATTTTTTAACAGTGTAACGTTACAGGCTATAGAATAAATGCTGACTAACACAGAATAAGGGTTGTGCGATGTTTATACTCACAGTAATGAAGAAGCTGAGGAGGACTGTTAAAAATTATCATGAAACTGGTTAGAAGAAGTGGAATATCATTTCTGTAATTATACAGAAAGTGATGCTGAGGCACTTCGCCAAGTTTCCGAATTTGTTATAATAACCAGAATAACATATATTTTTTCAGATATATTTGCGAGTATTATGAGTGGTGTTAAATCAGCCAAATCTTCATGTTGGTAGCACTTAAAGGTGAACGTTGTTGTTCGTTTAACGTCCAAGCTGCAACTAAACTTTAAATATCGGCGCATTTCACTGTTAGGCGGGGGAAGATAAGTTACATACCTAAACTAAGACACGCACGAACACACACTCACATACATTAACGCACACTTGAAGCCCATCTCTGTCCCTGTGTGTGTCGGACAGCGGCATATACCGTCACATTCATATACTTGTCAGTCATCGGCTTAACGTAGGTAACGAATGCGAGAACACACTCATATAGAAAATTAAATAATAATACATCAGTTTTACACTTTCATCGCAGAACCAATTAGCCTTCACATTGCTAGGCAGCAGCATCGACAAAAAGATAGCGTCATAGGATATGTAACCTAAGAATTGGCAAGGATATCATACTATATCTATATCGTATACTAACAACATTATTGTCGTTGTAGTGGTGATATAAAATGTCGTTTACGAAAGGTGATTAAAAGAAATATTACAATGTTAAATTTTTGAAATGCAAATATGTGAATGAAAATATAGTTTAGTTGGTAGCCAAAAGCCTACTTAATATTTTCATACCCCATACGTCAAAATTGGCAACTCGGTTTTGGAATGCATAGGAACATACGCACACACATACACACACATACAAACAATCTTTCATATATAAAAGATACACATACACACACACACACACATATATATATACCACATAAATATTATATATATATACATATCAAATATATAGATATGCATATATATATGGATATACATACACACACACACACACACACACACATATATATATATATATATATACACATATATGTATGCATGTATATA
>NC_142933.1:31097250-31107250 GCF_046866305.1 Octopus bimaculoides
CAAAATACATGGCTTTCCAATGATTCTTAGAATTTCAAGAAATAATCCATTTCAACCAACACTTCACTCAAACGTATCCCAGAATCTAAATACGAAAATAGAAGAAACCAAAGAATAAAAAGTTAATTGTATGAAATATGTGATATTTATATCTTATGTTCAATGATTCTGCGTATGGTATATATTTATACAAGTTTTATGGTTAAAAGATTTTTGGAATCTTTAAGGCCAACACACTTTAGCTGGTAGTCAAACATAGAATCAGATAAGATATATCTTGACTGATATTCTTCAGTTTGAATCATTATTGAGGAATTAACCTCCAGGCAGTTTCGACAATTTGACCCTATTAAGAAGTTTGTATATTCCCATCATTGTTTGCTGTTCGTATTTACCTTCCGGGCAACTTTTGCAACATTCGTGCTAATACATTCTATGCTGCTCTTTAAGCGTCCTTCAGAGATTGTGCATAAACATACATACATACATACGTACATAAATGCAATATGTATGCATGTGTGTATATATTCATGTATACGCATAGTTCTATGAATGTATGTTGGCATCTGTGTATGTGTATACATATGCATAATAATGTTCAGAATACAATATTTGGGGAATAATAGAATAAAAGATTAACTTCTCAATAGTTAAAGCTTATCGAATCGGTTTTCATATTGTGACGATTGTAGCTAATCTATTTTCTTACCTAGCCTATCCAACATAGAATGTTTCAAACACAATGTATTAAAAATTTGCTCCTACTTCACAAATGCAAATTATTCTATAGAGTGCAAATCCATGTAGTTCTTTCCTAAATAGCCCTCGCCTTCACCACGCGCACGCACATACGTGCGCACGAACGCATAGTCATATGTAAAAAAAGCACACACTGACACACATATGTGCGTGTGTATGGATTAATAAGTTTATATATATATATATATATATATATATACATCGGTGGTGGCCGTATGTGCTTGCATGAGTGTGAATGTATGTGTATTTGTGTATTATATATCTGCGCGTCTTTATCCTTGAAGTGTGCGTGTGTGTACCTCTGCGTGTGCGTGTGCGTGCGTGTATGTGTGTGCGTGTATGTGCGTGAGTGTGTGCCTGTTCCTGTATATATATATATATATATATATATATATATATATATATATATATATATATATATATATATATATATATATATACATATATATATATATATATATATATATATATATATAGATAGATAGATAGATACACACACAAACACACTAATGTTTGTTTTTATGTTCAGTTATATTGAAGAAAGTTTTACATTGATCTGATGGGTTACTCAATAATTTTGTACAGTACAAATTTATTATTCTCAAACAAGATGTTTGTTGACAGTGACATCGAAGTTTCAGCCAGCCAGGTTATCGTCCGATAATGCATCAGCTGCCGAAACTTCGAAGTCACTGTCAGCAGCATTCTTGTTCAAGAATTATATATCTATATTTCTATGTGTGTGTGTGTGTGAGTGTATACTTCACTTTTGCATTTTGCAAGATTCGGTATGTGAATTCGTGTGTTGAAACAAATTTTGCTGTGTTTGGAGAGAGTCATTGCACCTTAATATAACACACTCAACGGTTCAATGTTCACCTATTATATATATATATATATATATATATATATATATATATATATATATATATATTGGACTGGCTGAATGAAAATGTTTTATTGTATTCTGCCTTCCCACTTGGATTGTTTAAATGTAGTTACAATAATATGTCCTACTGAAATGAAATTTCAGTAAATTTTCTGTATCTTTGTGCAGCTGAAGATTGCTCTGCATTTTACATTTAATGTAATTCTCACATTACTTGAATAAATGGACTCGCATGAAACGATCGTACTGCTTTAACCTTGAACATCCCTGTTGCTAATTTTGATTTTATCTCTATATGTATATATCCACCCTGTCCGGATATTAAAACAACGACCCAACGATTTCGCGTCTTCACATTCACGCACGCACAAACACACACAGACACACATACACACACACACACACGCACGCACACACACACACACACACACACACACACACACACACAAACTGCTGGAATCGGATGGGTTATATCCAAGCAAGTTCCAGTCCTTTAGTTTCAACGGTGTGCCCCATCAGGGCCACAGTTCAATAATTAAACAAAAAAAAAACGCAGAAGCGGATATAGTAGGATATATTTCGACGCAAATTAAATAGGCAATATGTTCCTTAACGACGTATTATACAACCAAGAATTATGCAATGCAAATGCCTGCTACAACATCAAGAACAGTGACGACGACGGCGCCGATGACTGCAACTACAACAGCAGCAACAGTAAACATCTACCGAATAGAAACCCTCAGGAATGATAATAGAAGCAACAGCCATACAAACATGCTTATTGCAACATATAACATTAAGAACGACCACAACAACGAACCAGAACAGCTATGACAACAATAGCAACAATAATAACAAAACGCATTTCCAGCACCACAACAGCAACGGTGATTGTTGATGATGCTAGCGACAACATACACAAGAACAATGCCAACATTAAACAAAAACAAAGATGAAAAGAGAATACAAGGTCAACAAAAAAGATTTCTAACGCCTCACCTTAATCTACCGCTCACTTCCCCATTGCACACCATCGCCAGTTGACACGTAGTTATGTGTCTAGGAATCCCGTAAACACTTTAAACTTCATTTTTTTTTAAAGCTAAAGAACCTATTCTCTTTTAATTTTCTTCCTGCTCTGTAACGGCAGGCATTTGTGCGTGGGCACGTGTGTCAGTGTTCGTGTGACTGTTTGGATGTATGTGTGACGTATATGCATATGTGTGTGTGTACAATATATATATATATATATATATATATATATATATATATATATATATATATATATATATATATATATATATATTCCTCTGTGGGACAAACCCGTTGTAATTGAGGCTTCCACCGCTAGAAGTCACTTGATGCGACTCTCAAGCATCATTCTGCTGGCCGGCGTGATCCTCTGAGGGCAAACTCAAACGTGGTCCATCTTTGTTTTGCAGTGTTCATCCCCACTTGGTCTATTTTTACGATAGCTAAAACGAAGGAACGGTGTGTTTTCATGAAATTCTGCTTACTGGTGGGGAAAACAGCAGCCAAGATAGTTGTCATGCTTGAAGCAGTTTCAAATAACGCTGCCATGAGCGAAGCGAAAGTTTACGAGTGCTTTTCACGATTTAAGAACGGTCATGTTTTGCTTGTAGACGAACCTCGTCCAGGTTGACCCTCAACCTCCCGAACGAATGACAACATCATGAAAATTCATCAACTCACCTTCGAGGGACGTTACCTAACAAATTGACAAAATTGTTGACGTGATTGGTGTGCCCCGGAGTTCCTGTCCGCGAATTTTGAGCGAGGAATTGCGAATGAAAACAGTTGCAGCAAAATTTGTGCCTCGCTTGGTCACGGAAGATCAAAAGCAGTCATGATTGAATGCATGTCGTGTACTGAAAGAACAATTGGAAGTTGATCCGGACATGTTTTCGGTCATCACTGATGACGAAGTCTGGTGCCATGGAACTTGCAGATGTGGAAGAGGTGAAGAAAAAAGTGACGGTTGTGCTAAAAGGCATCAATTGCCAAAAGTTCTAGAACTGCTTCGAACAGTGGAAGGCGCGTCTGGAACGATGCTTTGCTTCAAATGTAGAATACTTTGAGATATATATATATATATATATGCATATACATATTTATATATGTATATATATATGCATATATATATGTATATATGTATGTATACATATATATATATATGTACATATGTACGTATGCATATATATATATATATATATATATCATTATAAATATACAGGGATTAGCAATTGAGTTGCTCCTCCAACATACTGAAAATTTAGAAATAGCAGTCAAAGAACTACTGATTCCAAACTACAAATTTTCTCTAAAGTGGATGCCCTTATTCTTGTATATTTATATATATATATATATATATATATATATATATATATATATATATATATATATATATATATATATATATATATATATATATATATATATATATATATATATATATATATATTGTAGATGGTAAAGCCAATGCTAGCGGAAATTGAAATCGGAAGGACGCTAATCATCATCATCACCATCGTAGTCGTCGTCGTCGTCGTCGTCATGGTCATGATCATCATCATCATCATTGATTGTTGTCATTTCTTTATGCAATGAAATCACTGACATTACTTTATAATCAGTATATAGTTATACACAATGTAAGTGTTTCGACATACTTCTTGTAGAAATAACATAACATTCGTAAGACATCGTTATATTTCTGGTTGGTCATTTTCTTTTTTTTTTGCCAAATAAACACACGCACTATATATTAGTTCTTCAGTTGTGTATTATTGTTCTTATTCTATCTTATGTCCATTGTCTGTACAATGGTCATAAGATATATTCACATACGCATACAGATATATACTGGAGATTTTTCTGTTTTCTGGCTCCACATTCGAGTTACCTCTATTGATAGATCTTTGTATTTTGAGAGTTTCTCCCTTTCTTTTTGAGATACAGTGTCAAATGTTGATACTGATACACCGATTAGAAGGCATCTTTTTCCTTGATGATCTCTGACAACAATATCCGGTGTATTAGTCTTAATTTTTCTATCTGTGTGCATTGGAATATCTCAGAGTTTGATTGCTCTCTCATTTTCTGAGATCTTTTCTGAGGTGTGCTTATACCATCTTTTTTCTGATGTCATTCCATAGCGTTGGCCTCCCAAATTTGTCGTACCTGTGAATGTGTTCCTTCTCATCCAAGACTGGGAAGCCAGAGACAATATGATTTATTGCTTCTTCTACATCTCCACATATTATGTAGTTATTTGATGTATTTCTTTTCATTACATGTTTTTGGTCATTTATAGCGAGAAGGCTTTGATCTCCTGCTGCAATTAAAAATCCTCCAGTCTCTGCTTTGAGTAGTGAACTTCTCAGGCATTGTTGGGATTTTTGCTTTGTCTATATCTTTTCTGTTTAGTTTAACCCAATATTTGCCATGAAGGGGCTTTTCTTGCCATCGTTATATCTTGATGCATTGCTGTTCCTGTTTTAGTCTGGACTTCAGTACTATGACTCCTTTTTTGTATTTGTTAGTTTCTTTAATGATTGAAGACAGTTTTTTGTTTTGTTCGTGTTCTGTGGCTATTCTTATTAGTTTTCCTTGTGTCTCAATTATGTATTTCTGTAGTCCTATGTTGGTCATTTTGTAATAGTTTTCTAGCTGTATAAGGCATCTACCACCTTATATACGTTGTACATAATAACTTTTTATGTCTGATATTGTGTGGTGCATCCTAAATCCTTTCATTATTTATCTTGATTTTCTGTCTATTTTGATTAATTCATTTATAATCCAGTTAAGAATATCGTAGCTGTAACTTATAAGTGGAACGGCGACAGTGTTGATACCTATTATCTTGTTTTTCGCCTCAGGCTCTATTTTTAATGTTAAACTAACTCGACTATAGTATCTTTTCTTATCATCTCTTTCATTTGTGCGCGCTGTATCGTATCTAGTTCACTGATTCCTAAGTATTTGCATTTCTGGCCTTGGTCTAATTCTCCTATTTCATTTGTTTTATCTAGCGAGATGTTGCTACTTTTAACTAGTTTTCCTCCTTTGAAGATTGCTTTGGCATATTTTTCCAAACCAAATTTCATATTTATTTCTTTGCTAAATCCATGTATTGTCTGTAGTAATGTTTCCAGCTCTTCATTATTATTATCATTATTATTATATATTCTTATTTTTATTCTTCTTATTATTATGATTATTATTATTGGGTGACAGAGCAGTGCATGCCATCAAAGTGGCACTGGAGTAAAATATACGAAACTCAGTATAATCATCATGACTACACGTCTGATAAGGATACATGCACCACAACAATATATGCACTACATGGTCATCTCATATCAAGATAAACAGTGTATGACCTTGTACGTGGAGCAAAATATCCCTGAATAGGAGTTGTTTAAGGATGTTGAAGAAAACACACTTGTTTCCAAAGGTGAAATATCCAAACCCCAAAGGCTAACTTTCAACACATGGCTATGATGCTCCACCACGACTTCTGATCATGATCAGAGATGCACATATCGTCAGCCACTAAGGGACATGGTCAACTAGTTAAGGTCAAACAACTGACAAGCAAATCTTTGGTATTGAGCAGAATATTTACTTTGGCCCATCTTTTATACCAAAAAAAATCCCCAGTCTATATGATAACGTTTCCAATCAGTTAAGATCAGGATCTATGAGAGTCACTGCCAGGTACTGCTATAGGGCATTTATTATTATTATTATCATTGTTGTTGTTGTTATTATTGGAACGTAAGTGCTGTCAGTCGGACTTGTCCGCGGTGCGCGCAGAGTGACGAAGCTGTTCTGCACGCCCTCCTACAGTATCCGGGCATTGCTGTCTTGTGAAATTATGTTGAACAGCTACTGTCAAGTGCAGGACGGATCCGTCTGTCGGCCGAGTCTGTAGTGATGATTGCACCGGTGCCTCATTTCAATCAGGCAGGCAAAGCAGTTTTCCTTTGCCTACCGGCTGTGGCGAAAGAGGTTGTTTCGTGGACAAGACTGAAAGGCATGTGGACGGATACATTCCTCTTTGGTAGAGCTCTCATTAACTTTTTCAAGTTTCACTCGAAAAGGAAATTAAGGGTGGAGAGAAAAGTGCTGTCCTCGAGTGAGTTTATTGAATGGTGGGTGAAAGTTTCGAAAAATGACAAGAGTAGATGTTACCTCTCTAAGCATAAACCTGTGATCGGAGAGAAGGAATACGAGAGGCCACTTGCTCCGGGGTTTCAGGGAAATCTCGGACAGAGGGGTTCCTCGATTATCCCTGGAGGCGTTCCTGTATCGGGAGAGCTACATCTCTATCATCATCCTCACAGTTTTGTACCTTTGTACGCTATGCATATGTCCTTTCTTTTCCAGTTTGTATCGTGTAAATTTTTTTTATCATTTCAATATTATATGTAAACCCCCACACTTTATGTCTCTGTATTGTTCTCCTCATCCTTCGCCCTTGTGGCAAATAAATGAAATCATTATTATTATTATTATTATTGTTGTTGTTGTTGTTGCTGTTGTTGTTGCTGTTGTCGTTGTTGTTGTTGCTGTTGTTGTTGTTGTTGCTGTTGTTGTTGTTGTTATTGAGTGAGAGAGCAGTGCGTGACATGGTCATCTCATATCAAGGTAAACAGCGCATGACCTTGCAGGTGGAGCACATTCAGAATTTTCTTCAAGTAGAGTAGCCCATCCCACTCAAGAAGCCCCTGCATAACGTTTGATTTAATGATGATGAAGAAAACACCCTTGTTTCCAGAGGCGAATTATTCAACCCTACCAAAGAATTCCTCTCAACACATGGCTATGATGCTCCCCGCTACTTCTACTCGTGATGAGAAATCTACATATCGTCAGCCAGGAAGGGAAATGCTCAACTGGTTAAGAACTGAGCAGCACATCTGTGGTATATAGCAGAATATTTGCAGTGGCCCATCCTTTGTACCAAGACAAAACAGGTATTGGGCACAATATTTGTTGCAATCCACCACTACCACAAATACCACCACCACCAACAACAACAACACCACCACCACCACCACCACCACCACCACCATCACCATACCACCATCTTCATCATCATCACTGTCGTCGTCGTCAACTTCTTCATTATCTTCATCTTCACCATTCTCCCTGTCTGTAATACCACATTGGTAAAATGTCAGTATAATATTTCGTTCTGCCATGTTTTAGAAATATTTCGATGGAATTTGAAACGAAACACAATTAGGTCTGATGATAAATATATTTTAGCATACGTCGTAGAAATATTCCAAATTTTGTTGGAGTGACTTCCATAGTTTATATTTATATATAAGTCATTCTTTTAACTATGACAGCTTTTGCACAGGCAGAATGAATTATAGTGATGTAGACAAGCTCATTATCAAACATAAGGGTAAAGTAGATGTAGAGCTCTTGTAAGAGCGGATAGCTATTATAAAATATATAATGTGGAACTACAAGGTTTTCTGGTGAAGAAAAACTAAGAAAATAACTAGAAAACTACTTTTTGTTCTCAAGGAAAACAACATATAAAACAGGATAATCCTAAAAGAGATCTCTGAAGAAGATGGTGTGACAATAACATAAACAGCTAAAAGGAAAAATTATAAACTTAAATGGTAATCTTGGGAGATGGAATTACAAAAGAATATGCTAATAGGTTGCGAGAAGAGATAAAAAATGTACAAGTAAAAAAAAAAGACAAAAGAAAAAAGGCACCGAGAAAACTGAAACGATAGCGTAGTGAAGAGGATTAAAAGGATCTTGGTATTGGTTGAAAAATAACAGAAATCTACTCTAACAATGAGGGATTTTGTTCATGACACAAGCCCAAGGCTTCTCACGAAACAAAAGTAGAAAGAAAGAATAATAAACATGTTTGGCAGGGTTTGGAGCTAACTGGAAAATATAAGGATACGGTGATGATATTATGTTAGAAAATGTTCGGAACATCTACCATGGACCCAACGCCCAACAGTGTTGAATTACTGAGTAGAGTGTTTTCAAAATCTATTGGGATCGCTATATCTTGGACTTTATCTGTCATTCTCTGTTGTAAGGTCATTGAAATATTCATTCAAACACTGGGATCAATTTTGTTCATTTCCTAGTCGGAGTGTCTGATTAAGCTTGAATGTTCGTCCCTTCAAAGTCCATAAAACATATACTACCTGTCAAAACTTGGACCCGATGTAGTCGACTAACTCTCATATTTCAAAATTGCTGGTAATGTGCCGGATAATATATATATATATATATATATATATATATATATATATATATATATATATATATATATATATATATATATATATATATATGCTGAACCCAACTACTTGCAGACGGTGTATCCCATTGAATTCATTAATTTAATTCATTGCAAAAGTGACAAAAGAAAGGAAGAAAAGAAAAAGAAAGAAAGAACCAAAGCACAGGTGTCCATGGCAGACTATGTTATTTTGCCAACATCGTTTACATATAGAAGTACAAAGTACATAAGGAATTAGAGGATGAACAGAAGTTTAATCAGTATACTGGAGAGATACTATCCCTTAGTGGGTTGTACCCCCAACCCCTAACTCTCTCACGTTATATATATATATATATATATATATATATATATATATATATATATATATATATATATATAAATATTATTTGTGCATGGCATTTGAATTCAAAACTTGAATGTGTAGATAGAGGTTGAAATATTTCTCTTGCCGGTCGGGATTCATGCTGGGTCCAAGGTAAATTTTCTTTTGATTTCTATCTATACGAATATTTCCCTTGACGAGACGAATGTGCCCCTTAAGAAGTCCCTGACGTCGAAATTGCAATGGGGAATTAACCAGTTATTTTAAGTTGTGGATCCTATTTGTCTTGTCACCCGAAGACAGGTATTATCGCGAGGAGAAACAATATGAGTCGTATAATGGGTTTATGGAGGTTTTGGCTGTTATTTTTAACATGTAACGGTTTTTTAACCCTGTTAGTTAATTATAATTGTGACTTGTTCATAATTATAAACGTTTTTCTTCTTGATATATATATATATATATATATATATATATATATATATATATATATATATATATATATGCATGCACGTATGTGTGTATGTATGTATGTATATATGCATGTAAAGACTATTTGTCGACATAATCTGGCTGTCGTCGAAGGGACGATTGTTACTTATATCAAGCTCTAGGAAATATCGTTTCCAACTGGCATTATGTTTCCTTCGGCAAAATACTCTTTACTTTAATGAAATTTTACCGAATATCTCTCTGTGAGAGG
>NC_142933.1:31109750-31117250 GCF_046866305.1 Octopus bimaculoides
ATAGTGAAATGTCACGTGTTAGCGCTATCATAGATGTATGAATCACGAACACACATTAGCTGGTAAGTCATAAATTTTGCGGGCTTTTGCCTGGGTACCTAACAGTACACACAAGTATATTTATTTATTCTGTTGGATTCTTTTGTGTTTAGAGTTTGTTCTCCCCGCACAACGAGGGCAGATTGAAAATATGATATTTTAGAAGTTCTACGTCGTTGTTTTGCTTGGATCGGATCAACTTCCTAAGAACAGAGTCATTAAATCAATGATATGGATATACAAAGACGTTCATACATATACATAACCCATGCATACATACATACATACATACATGCATACATACATACATGCATACATACATATATACATGCATACATACATACATACATACATACATACATACACGCACATAGATATACATATATTATTGTGTGTGTATAAATATACATACGTATATGCAAATGTGGGTGTGTGCGTGCGTGTGTCGTTTTATATGTATATATAAATATGAGCTGTGTATGCTTATGAAAGTTTATATATGTATGTATATATATATATATATATATATATATATATATATATATATATATATATATATATAGACATATATGCACATATATAGGTATACACACACACACACATATATATGCATGTATAAACATATAAGTCTATTCGTATTTTTGTATGTATGTATGTATGTATGTATGCATGTATGTATGTATGCATGTATATGTATTTATTTATATGTACGTCCGAACAAACTTTCACAATCATACATAGCCCATAAACGTATGCCTGGATGTATACCCACACATACATGTATATATGTATGTATACATATATAAGTGCACAGACACACCTACATCTCACATCTCTCTCCTTCCGCCCCCTCTCTCTTTCTCTTTCTCATTCTCTTAATATATATATATGTATGTAACCATGAATATGTATTAAGCCGTATGTTTGAGTAATTACGTATGTATAAATGCGTATGTTTTTTATAAATTCACCTGTGATATAGTGGAAACTTTCGACTTCTGAAAAGGACTCGCTGCAGGTATCTGTCTTAGGTAAAGGCCTTCCACATTTATTGAATATATAAGTGAGAAGGCTTGTATTGTTTCGGTTTTAGATTTAGATCGGCTGTTCGCTTTACAATCCCAGATTCTTAAATCACAAATTCAAATTAATTCTCATTATCAAATTATCATTATCATCACTCATGTTAGGAACGTAGTTTGGCTCTTGGGTGCTCTACGAATTGGTGAATCATTTGCAAACCCTCAGTCCAAGATTTGGTACGATATTAGTTTCAAGCTTTGGTACAAGGCTTGCAAATTCAGGAAGGAGTTATGTCGGTTATATAGATTCCAGTTTTCAACTGGTACATAGCTTATCAACTCCAAAACGTAAAGTTGACCCGGAGACGTATGAATTTAGAACATAAAAATCAGAAGGAACGTCGCCAAGTACTTTTACTGGTGCGGTTGAGATCCTGCCAGCTTTCCGCCTTAGTTTGTGAAAGGATATTAACGTTAACACTTCTTTCTACCAATCCACAAACTGTTATATAAAGAATTAAACTTATTAATGGTTTCTTTCCCTTTTCTGATCAAACCTTCTCCTATTTCTCCAGAGATTCACAACGCCCGCTAAAGGTATTTTTAAAGACATTTGAAAAGTAAGGCTCTGCGGAAACTATTTATGATGGTAAAGGGTAGTATGAATACTGGTTGGGTCTCTGATATCCGGTAGATTTCGAATATGTCCACTGTCGGATCGCAGCAAATATTTGAAAACTAAAACTGACCTCACTTTCTATCTTATAGGTAGACCATTAGGCTAAGGTTTCCACGGGTTAGGTAAACGTTGAGATATCGTAGTGTAACAGATATATTTTGTGTGGCTAGACAGGTCCAGCAGATTCGAGTTCATTTCAGAGTAGCTGTCTGTTACAATATTTTCCTGTCATCATCATCATCATTACTCTGTGTATGTGGTGTTTCTGTGTGAGTGTATGTTTGTATGAAGATTTTATTTATAGCAATCAGATTTTTAAAAAATGAAAACTATGCAAAGATATATATATACATACATACATATATATATATATATATATATATATATATATATATATATATATATATATATATATATATGGGAGAATATACAAAAAATAACAACAGACGAGGACAGGTGGTGTAAATAACAAAAGTATATATTAGTATGACGCTCGGGCATATTGTATATAGATAAATAAAACTTAAGTCATGCCCATACCTTGTACAGGGAGGGTGTTCAGATGCAGAGCTCTATATTAGAAAAAATAATAAAGTACTCAGATGTCTGGATGGTTGTACATTTACAGATTTTTATTAATATGTCACATGTTTTTATAAATTAGCGCTTGCATCTATTCTTGTAGATTCTCCAGATGTGTATTTTGCGTTTGGTATCAGTTCTCATCCCTAGCTGGTAATTGTCACACGCTGATGACGGGTTAGGACCCAGAAACCCGGGTCCGTGTGTATGAAAATGGTTAATCAATAGTTATTCTAGAGAAGAATAACTAACTTCTCTAGAATAACTATTGCTTAACCATATTCTCGCACCGTCTCCCATGAGGGGATATAGAAAATATCCCGGAAACAGCTGTAAGACCTCTTTATAAATGTTCTGAAATCTTGCACAGCCTTGGATTTTTTTTTTATCTCATTCTGTTAATTTTGTATATGCATGCTAATATATGACCAACGTTGGACTTCTCATTCGCATAATCACCGAACCTGGAGCTTAGCTATAGTCTGTCCATAGCACTTACTCTGCATTACCTGACAACTTTGGGTCTTCTTCACACCATTACCTCTCATAACCTCTCTCTCTCTCGCTATATATATATATATATATATATATATATATATATATATATATATATATATATATATATATATATATATATATATATATATATATATATATGTATGTATGTATGTATGTATGTATGTAACTGAAGAGTGAAGTGAGAGAGAGTGAGGTTGTATGGTAGGGAAGCACAAAGAGAAGATTTACTGCTCATACTTAGGAAAAAACCTGGTGTATATTTCACATATACACAGAAAATTAGCACAGGCAACATACTCATTGTCAGATGTTTGTGTGCGTAAATGTATATCTATCTATCTATCTATCTATCTATCTATCTATCTATCTATCTATCTATCTATCTATCTCTAATGTATAATATATATATATATATATATATATATATATATATATATATATATATATATATATATATATATATATATATATATATATATATATATATATGTACAGAGATTTATGTATACACACATACACTCACACACTCATTTACACATACACGCTCAAATACACACACGTAAGCTCAAAGAAACTATATTCATACATATATTTTATATAAAATTGTAAATACGTGTATTTGGATTTAGTTTGGCTATTTTTCATGCCATATGTTACCCAATTCCTCTCATATCCAATTCCAGAAGCAATCACACATCGTAGATGCGCACTCACAATCACTAACTCACTGAAACATATACATTAACAAGCATTTTTACGTTGTTACAAATACATACACTTGTTCCTGACATTTGAAAAATTTCCACTCGCTATTCACCTCTTCAGGGATCTGAGGTAGTGATGTTCTTTGTATAAAGGGCAAAAATATTTTTAGTATAAAACTCAGATTGGGTAAATAATACAGAGATGAGAGGAATCGAAATATGGAGAGAGGTGGACAAATATATCTGTAACGTCACTTACAACATCTAACAACATCACGACTTAAATTGGCTCCCCGGTGAACTCTTCCAGCCGCAAAGATCATTACAAGCAATGGCGACGGCAACAACAAGATCATCACGACCGACAACGTCCCTACCAATATAAGCAACACCACATCTCCAACACTACCACCACCAACACCAACAACAACATAACCAATGACAATCATTTTTATTAGAGGCACAATGCCTAAAATCTGAGGGATAGTTAAGTCAAATTCATAGACTCCAGTACATGACTGGTACTTATTCTAATGACCTCGAAAAGATGAAAGACAAGGTCGAACTCAACGGCATTTTAACTCGGAATGTAAAGGACGGACGAAATGCAAAGATCCTATGGGATTTTATGATTCAGTGCGACCATGAGATAAAGAATAGGAAACCAGACATAGTCTTAATTGAGAAAGAATGCAAACGATGCTGGATCAGAGATATAGCATACCCAGCTGACAACAAGGTATGCGATAAGGAAGGAAGAAAGGTCGATAGATATAAAAGGTTAGCATGGGAGTTTAAGAAGTTGTGGTCGATGAAAAAGGTGGTAGTAGTACCAATAATTGTTGGAGCTCTGGGAACAGTGAGTAAAATGTTGAGAAGTATATGAAACAAATAGGGGCTGCAATATGTGTTGGGCACTTGCAGGAAACAGCACTGCTTGGAAGCACTCGAATGCTGGAAAAATAAGTGGTGTTACCTTAGCTCATTGATAGTGAACAGCTGGCACCGTAGTACACCTCCAGCGATAAAAGCTGGGCAAAGACAATAAACAATAATAATAATAATAATAATAATAATAATAATAATAATAATAATTATTATTATTATTATTATTATTATTATTATTATTATTATTATTATTATTATTATTATTGTTATTATTATTATCATTATCATTATTATTATTATTATTATTATTATTATTATTATTATTATTATTATTATTATTATTATTATTATTATTATCATTATCATCATCATTATTATTATTATTATTATTATTATTATTATTATTATTATTATTATTATTATTATTATTATTATTATTATTATTATTGCTTTTGCACAGATTCTAAAGCTGGAGATGTATTACGTTGTCAGCTGTTCACTACCAGTGAACTAAGGTAACACCTCTTATTTTTCGAGCACCTTCGGAGTATTCGAGCGATTCCAAGCAGTGCTTTTTCCGTAAGTGCTCCACCCTTATTGCAGCCCCTATTTGTTCCATGTACTTCTCGAGACTTTTATTCACTGTTTCCAGAGCTCCGAAAATTATTGGTACTACTACCATTTTTTTCCATTGAGCATAATCGTTTAATTCCCAAGCTAACCTGTCATATCTATCGACTTTTCTTTCTTTCTTATCGCATACCTTTTTGTCAGCTGGACATTCTATATCTATGATCCAGCATCATTTGCTTTCTTTCTCAATTAAGAGTATGTCTGGCTTCCTATTCTCTATCTCATGGTCGCACTGAATCATAAAATCCCACAGTATCTTTGCATTATCATTTTCGATGGTGTCTTCGGGTTTGTGGTCGTACCAATTTTTTTGCTGTATCAAGTTCATACTTGTTGCAAAGTGTCCTATGGACAAGCCTTGCTATATTGTCGTGGTGTCTCTTATATTCCTTCTGGGCTAGTGGCGTACATTGGCTGGTAATATGCCATACGGTTTCACCATTTTGTCCAAAGATTCTGCACTTATCACTTTCTGAGGTGTTGCCTCTTCTGTATTTTATGCAGTTTGTTCTTAGTGCTTACTCTTCGGCAACACAGATTAGAGCTTCCGTTTCCCGTTTTAAATCACTTTTAGTCATCCACAGCCAACTTTTTTCTTTGTCTTATCTTCAACACCCCTATGAAATTGTCCATGCATTCTTTTCTATACCCACCTATTTTCAGTTTCATTTGTTTTCAATTCCTTGTACAACGCTTTATCTTTGCAATCTATCATCCTACACAGACCTAAACGTCTTACTTCTGTTGCTTTCTTCGGCTCTAATGCTGTGTTAGCATTCAATAAGTCCTTTTCCCCTCTTTTTCTTGGTACATACAGTCTGTCACTTTTTGGGTGGAGTGTCCCATATCGAGTTGGTAACTTCCTTGTCTTATTCTCTAAGCTGTTTAGTTTGTCTACTGTCCATGCGATTACCCCTATTCCACATCTAAGAAGTGAAACTGCCCAGGTGTTGATAGCTTCAATCTTATTCTGTCCGTTTAATTTCGACTTAAGGAACAGTCTGAGTCTGCGTAAGTACTCCACCTTATGGCAGTCGATCTCTAAGCACAGTTTTGCCTATCAGGAGTTGATCCTTGGTACATCTGCACTTACGCTTGTAACCCTTCTGTTCATGTGGCAGGACTCAATTTTTCCCAGATGTTCGTACATTGACTCTGCGAGTATTCCAGTCAATAACATACATACATATATGCATGTATACGTACATACGTACGTACATAAACGGCTTATACATTTATACATGTAATTATGGGCGTACTGAGATATGTAACACACTGCCTAAGTGCGAATTTTGAGAAAATAGGCTTCTCAAAACCAAAATGGAAAAAAGCTAGATAGAAGATTACTGATCCAAGCCATCACTGGAACAGTAAAAATTCGTAAAACTTTCCAGAAGTTTAGTATTTAAGTATACAAAACATGCAATACATACACATCTGCACAATCAGTGACTTCAAATACTGCACACACACACACACACACAAATGCATGCAAAAATATCCTGTTGTTGTTGGAACACCAATCGAGAAGCCTTGGATCTAGCTTAGAAACCGGAAAGACATCTTAGCAAGAGATCTTGGAATAATATTGATTAATGATATAAATACATAGATTCATATATAGACACATATATACGTGCGTACATACATACATACATAATACATACATACATACATACATACATACATACATACATACATACATACATACATAGACACATTCACGTGCCATTGTCGCTAATATCTTAATCACACTCACCCTGTCTTTGACGCCCGGCAATATTTCTAAATCATGTCACGTGTACTGTTACCTTTGCCTACATTTCTGACGGCCATTCAGTTTAAAGGATTTATAGTATATTTCATATTGTGACCTCTTTTTTGCTCTATTTGTTTATTATTTGTAACACCTTTGTGTCTCTTGATTACCTGAGCACCTTACAGTTCATCTGTTCTTCTTCAATATGTCTTGTTCCAAAGTGATTCTACCCTCGTTGTTGTTGACTCACTTCATGCATCATATCACGGACGGGTTCTTCTCTTTCTTCTTCCTTAACCTTTGCATTGCTTATTCTGTCTTTTAATTTTGTTGACTTCCATTTATATTTCTTTATTTTTATTACTTTGACATTTTTTATTTCTTCTTTCTTGCACAGTTTTATATTTTTTGACTTCTATCACTCGTGATTTCTCTTTAATTTACACAACCGCCATTTTAGTTGTCCGCCTCTCTCACTCTCTCACTCTCTCATTCTCTCACACTCTCACTCTCTCTCTCTCGCTCTCTCGCTCTCTCCTTTTCTTTATTTGATCATCTCTCTCTCTTTATGTTGCTTTATCTCTCTCTCTCTCTCTCTCTCTCTCTCTCTCTCTCTCTCTCTCACTCTCGTTATATATACGTGTGTATGTGACTTTGAGTGTGCACGCACGCATA
>NC_142933.1:31122250-31147250 GCF_046866305.1 Octopus bimaculoides
TTGCAGAGGGTAATTACTGCTCTAATTAAAACATTTAACAAGGTATTAACATCATGATTAATAATCAAGTTCGGTAATTGACAGAATATTTGATAAGAAAATAAATATCTCATTTACTATATCAAAAGATGTTAGTTCTCTTTGTAAGAATATAAATAATTTGTAAATAATATTCAGCAAAAAATTAGTTCTTGTTGATATGAATAGAATTATAAGGAAATATTTCTGCAATTATATAACATGAGGGAATGGAATTCAGAGAGGAAATAAGTCGTACAAAAAATGGAATTCGGTCAGCCAATAGAAATATCATTAATTAACTATTACTTATTTATTAATTATGAAGTTAAAAATATAATCATATAATCATCGTAAAATAGAAGTAAATTTATAATTAATCAGTAATTAAGTGACAATTGTGATTCGTATCACAATTTATTACTGCCTGTCAGGTAGTCACGTGAGAGGGGCATGAAACTTATTTAATCACATTTCTTTCTAAAACGCATAAACACACATAGATAGCAAAGTGCGCACACACGTTCAAAATTTACTGTGACTCGAACTTAAACTTTTGCCTGACGTGTTATTCAACTGGTAAATAAACTATCATATAAAATATATCGCTGTCATTTTGATAATTTGTTAGCAAATATTCAGCATTTATTCTAAAATCGTCTTAAAAAATGGTATCAACGTTCGGCACAAGGGCCAGCAATTTTAGGGGAAATAGGCCTAGTGAATTAAATCGATCTAAATACTTAACTAATAATTTATTTTACACGTGGTCTGATCAATAAGTGTCCGGACTGTTGCTATAGTAACGAAGCTAAAGCACGCAGAGTAAAGCCGCTTGGCAAAGATTGACTTTGACCTTTACTGTGCATGCACAGTAAGTTTGAACATTCTATCTTACATCTGCTGTTTACAGCAGTGTTTGGAAGAAAGGTGTGTACCATGTGATTGTCGCACTGTTCAATGTCTCTCAATATGCATATTTGTTCGGTGGTATTTTTACATTCGCGGAAGCCTGCTTTTTCAGGTCTGAGCTTCTTATCAATACCGTTTTGGATCCCGTTAATTATGATTCTTCCAAACACTTTACTTGCTATAGGTAAAAGTGTTATTTCTCTCCAGTTTCCACATTCAGATAGATCTCCTTTCTATGGTAACTTGACAATCAGTTCTTTCTTCCAGTCATATAGTATTTTCTCTTGATCTCAATATATCATTTATGATATTGTGCAGTTTGTCTGTAGATGTTTCAATGTCTGCCTTCAATAACTCTGGTGTTATCTTGTCAACTCCACCTGCCTTTCCATTTTTTAAATTTTCTGATTACATTCTTGATTTCCGTTTTGCTTTCTGGTCTGTTGTCAATGGTCTCCACCTCTGGAATTACAATATTTTCAATTTCTCCTGGATTGGGTGTGGTGTCTCAATTTATTACTTCTTCAAAATGTCTTACCATCTTGACTTTTTTTCCCCCTTGTCATCTGTTAGGATTTTACTCTCTTTATTCTTGATACCACCTGATGCTTGACGTGGTTTTTCAATACATATTGTTCTAGTTATTTCATTTAGCATTTTCATTTGACCATTCTTAGCTGCTCTTTCAGCATCATTTGCCAAGTTCTCTTCCCATTTACGCTTGTCTGATCTTATACTTGATTTGACTTCTCTGTCTTTTGGCTTTGTATTCCATTTGCATCTGCTGTTTAATTCTGATGGACTTGGCATTTTCTGTTTTAACTTTGAGGTGTTTTCTTTCTTCAACCCTTTCCCAAGAGTCCTATCCATGGTTTTTGATTCTTTTTCTTTACAGTAAGTACTTCTTTAGCTGTCTTGTTGAATGCTTTATTAAAGTTTTTCCATTTCCATTCTATGTCAATATCTTCTGGAATCGCCTCCAGCAAAGTATAAAAAAAAAAGCAACAAAATAACACAAAAGTGCAAAAGAAAATCTATGAAATGTACAGGCAAAAATATAGGCAAAAAACAGACACATAAATGAATGTAAATATACGACCAGAGTGATTTGTAACATTTCTAGCCTGAAGATCACAGTGGCATGAAACTCGAAATCGAGACAACAATAAGCTACAATAAACTTCACATATTAATATAGATAAATGTGTGTGTGGGTGTAGTGTGTGCATGTGTATGTGTGTGTTAAGATATATGTACTTGCACATTTCAACACATACTTGAGTACATACATAAATACTGTGCAATTGTTAGAGTATAGATATTTTACTAGTTTAAAACATTGCACATTACCTTAAGTTTCTACGCGAATCCAACCACATTTAGGTGAAATTCCCGCTGAAACATTATATAATCGAATAAATCACACACAAACACACATGCACGCACATGCAAACACACGCACTCACTCCCACACTCTTTTTGTCGCTCTTCGTCTCTTTGTTTCTTCCTCTCTCACCATCTTCGTACTTGTGTAAATGGATGTATATACATGTCTACGTGTGTATGTAAATAACTCTGACTGCCTGTACTCATACATACATGTATATACATATACGTATATATATAGGTGTATATATATATATATATATATATATATATATATATATATATATATATATATATATATGCATACATACATATGCGTGTCTTTCTGCGCGTCTATGTGTATGTGTTTGTATGTGTATGAGTGTTTTTGTATGTATATGTGTATGTGCATATACACACACATATATAGTTTCCTAACATCTGTATTTTTCTTCGGAGACCAACAGCACAGCGGATAAAACACATGACAAATTGAAATATATATGTGTGTGTATGTGCGTGTGTGTGTATGTGTATATTTATATACGTATATATACGTAAGTGTGTATAAATTTACAAATACCAACATTAACAACATCACCTCCACTCCACAAATAATAATAACAACAACCTCAACAGCAACAGCAACGGCCATGATGAATGATGATAAAAAAGAAGTAGAAGAGAAAAAAATACAGTGAAGTAATATTCTACTCATTTTTCCTATTTTTTTTTTACTCTTTTTTGAGAAATGAGTTCTGAATTCCTCGCTAAAAACTTTACTGATGGAATTCTATATTCTTAAGTAGATAAGGAGCATTCTTTATCTTTAGTTCTCCTTCTTTCTTTCTCTCGCTTTCTTTCTTTTCTCCTACCCATATTTTTCTCACACTCTCGTAATTTAAATATACATACATTTACATATGTATATATATATATAAATGTACACGCTCCAAAACACACGCATATAATCCACAGATACAATCACGTGTACGTGAGTATAACCATATATGTATGTGTGCGTGCGTGCATATGTGCGTGTATATATATATATATATATATATATATATATATATATATATATATATATATATATATATATGCAAACTTAGGAACATGTGCGCATATGTATGTGTGTGTATATGCTTACACACGCTCAACCCCATATATATATACGTATATATGTATGTGTATATATATATATATATATATATATATATATATATATATATATATATATATACATACATATATATATATATATATATATATATATATATATACATACATATATATATATATATATATATATATATATATATATATATATATATATATATATATATATATATATATATATATATATATATATATATATATATATATATATATATATATATAAATATATTTGAAACAAATATAAACGTGTACTAAAACCAAGACAGTGAGATAAACTAATTGAAAGAATGAGAGAGAAAGAGAAGAAAGGAAGAGAGAGAGAGAGAGAGAGAGAGAGAGAGAGAGAGAGAGAGAGAGAGAGAGAGAGAGAGAGAGAGAGAGAGAGAGAGAGAATGAGTGAAGGCAGAGCGAGGGTAAGATAATGACGGAGAACAGAATAAAAGTATTTACCTATTTACCAATCTGACAAAACTATTTTCATAACAGCATCAAAACATTTAGTATTTAGAATGTTCTGTGGAGAAAATGAGAAGCTAGGAGGGGTGGTGGTGGTGGTGTTTGTGGTCGCAGTTGTGGCGGTGCCGAACAATAAACAAACGAATAAGCAAACTCACTGCTCTACTAGAAATACAACTTAAATTAGCTGCTGCCAAAGTGAAATAGTTGGTTGGCTTTAAATTATGAATGAACGATATTAAACGAACCATGCCATCATATCTATCTATCTATCTATCTATCTATCTATCTATCTATCTATCTATCTATCTATTCATCTATCTATCTTATTTCTTATTTCTTTATTGCCACAAGTGGCTAAACATAGAGGGGACAAACAAGGACAGACAAACGGATTAAGTCGATTATAGCGACCCAGTGCGTAACTGGTACTTATTTAATCGACCCCGAAAGGATGAAAGGCAAAGTCGACCAAGGCGAAAACCTCAAAACATCTATCTATATATTTATCTATCTATCTATTTATCTATCTATCTATAACTATCTCACAAACACACACATAGGTGTGTTTGCGAGTGTGTGTGTTGACATGCACGAGATCGCGCATTAGACAGGGAACGAACCTTTATGTGGTCAATTGATTTGCTAGAAACATCAGTAGTCAAATATTCTTCAAGTTTCACACGACCGTTTTGAAATAAAGCAGGCAACTATATCATAAATAGTATAGTCATATTATGAAACATGTTCTGTGTAGTGTAGTCCCAGATACATTATGTCATTAAAAAACAGTTGGACAGATAAGAGGCAAAATGTCTGCTGTTGGCTCCTTTTACTTGCTGAATCAGGAGGAAGCGCTTGAGGCCATTGACCCTTGCAGCTTCTCCGTGATTTGGTGAGAGAGATTCTATTATTGTGCCGTTTAATCTATTACAGGTGAATACCTGGTGGAAAAGATGCTGGTAGGGAAGAATCCAAAGAACGAATTTCTGGAGAGAAAGGATTAAACATATTGATTATGGAGGGTAAAGGTGAGTTAGTTGCAACAAGAGCGACGAGTGGGCTAGAGTTAGGGTGAGTCGGTGGTACCTGAGTGGTTATAAAATGAGGCCAGCAAGTACCTTGTAGTAGTGATCATTATAGTAGCAATAGAAAAGAGACAGAATGCATACTAGCCTCTATTTTATGGGTAAGGGGCTACCGTCACCGTTAATGGTGTAATGCTGGATGCCATGCAGACCATGTCTGAATGCTGAGTTTTGTAGAGTGTTTGGACTTGTTGGGGTTGAAATGTCTTCCAGCTCCATAGACGGAGATTAGTCTTTGGGATGCCATTGTAGTTCTGTTAAGAAGTGCTTTTGCTATGGAGATACCTCGTAAAACTGAGGTCAAGCATTCGTAGCGACTTGGAGGGCTCTTATTTCTTTACTGCCCACAAGGGGCTACACACAAAGGGTAGAAACAAGAACAGACAAACGGATTAAGTCGATGATATCGACCCCAGTGCGTAACTGGTATTTATTTCATCGACCCCGATAGGATGAAAGGCAAAGTCGACCTCGGTGGAATTTGAACTCAGAACGTAACGGCAGACGAAATACCGCTAAGCATTTCGCCCGGCGTGCTAATGTTTCTGCCAGCTCGCTGCGAGGGATCTTGCTGAATGCCGCTTATGCATAGAAGAGTTCTAGTACGGTGCTGTTTTCCTGATATGAGCAATACATGTGTTTTCCTTTCTCTGTTAAAAGGGATAACGTTGGCATGGCCTCACTAGAGAGTACGCACGAGGTGTCCGTTTATAGAGATAATGCTGGGTTTGGATACATCATGTCTAAAAAAAAAAAGACTGGAACATCATGGTTTGAAAGCTGTTTACTGAAAGGTGTGGCTGGTGAGAACTGGTCTGGAATTAAAGAACCAACACAGCAACATCAGCATCCACGACTATTTTATTGCATTATTTTTAAATATCATTGTCTATGGACTTGACAGAATTGGTAAAATATTTGACTTGTAGACCTCTCGACATCAGTTCATATACTATAGGCGTAATATTTTTATTCACAGTTTATGTCTGTCCTTTTATCTGTCAGTGTTATCTACGTTTGGTGAGAGGTGTAATAAATAATTGCCATGAAACACTGCTGAGATATTATTTATGTTAATGGTTAGGTCCTGAGGAAGAGGGCTGAGTCTTCGGCACTCCCAGCCCCACCCAAACGTGTGAAACCGACGTGATTGATGCTTCACTTGAACAGGTGCAAGGTGACGGATGTTGTGACGGGGGTAAATATGGGTAAGGAGAGAATACTTGAGGACCTACGTTTTGAGAAGGAAGCACGTATGAGGATAGAAAAAATAAAATAACGAATGGCAACAGAAGGGCAGTGGTGTGGATCTATGTGGTGGTGCTTCAATACCGGCCAGCTCCTAGATGTAGAGGTCACTTGTAATAGCAGTAAATAGCATAAATTATATTTAAAACTAAGCAACCAAACTTGTGAGACAGGAGGATATTTTTAAGAGATCAGAACAGTTTTAGTGAGGATCAAATATCAGTGAGAATATACACCATTTCTTCAATAAAAGAAACTGGAAATACCATCAGCCGGCCACACTATAAGTTCATTAGAAATGTTTCCTCGAGAAGAATATTGAAGTTTTCAAGCTTTCAACAGGATGTTTGTATTAAGTATGATATATAGATTGCTATTTTGAACTAATATTACTTGTACGCTGAACACGCATGTCTTTTCAGACTGACAGCTACTTGCGACATCAGTAATTATTCAATTATTGCTTTTTGTAAAAGAGATGATTTCTAGAGACGAAATACCGCATTTTCCGACTTTCAACAGTAAGTCCGGTTTAAGTATATATATATATATGTATATATATATATATATGTATATATATATATATATATATATATATATATATATATATATATATATATATATATATATATATATATATATATATACGTGTGTTTGTGTGTATGTGTGTGTATTCTTTTATTCTTTCATTTTTTTCAGTCATTTGATTGCAGCCATGCTGGAGCACCACCTTTAGTCGATGAAAGCGACTCTAGGACTTATTCTTTGTAAGTCTAATATTTATTATGTCGGTCTGTTTTGCCGAACCGGTAAGTTACGGGGGACGTAAACACAACAACATCGGTTGTTAAGTGATGGTGGAGGGACAAAGACAGATACACACAGACAAAAATATATACATATATACTTATACGACGGGCTTCTTTCAGTTTTTGTCTATCAAATCCACTCACAAGTCTTTGGTTGGCTATAATGGAAGAGGTGGGACTGAACTGGGAACCATGTGGTCGGGAAGCAAGCTTCTTGACACAGCCACGCCTGCGGCGATATATATATATATATATATATATATATATATATATATATATATATATATATATATATATATATATATATATATATATATATATATATATATATATATATATATATATATATATATATATATATATATATATATATATATATATATATATATATATATATATATGTATATATATATATATATATATATATATATATATATGCCAAATAAGAAAACGGAGAGGATATAAAATCAACAGACATCAACTGGTAAACATTCCAGTATGTCTATTTATTCAAAAGTATTGGATGAATACACACACATGTATGAATGGTACAGATTAGCGACAGGAAAAAGCTGGTAACTGCATAAACAAGTGTGCCGAATACACATAAGCATATAGAAATAAATGTGCAATTCAGCAAATGAGCAAATTGGCAAAATGCTAAATGGGTGTGTAGGTACTAGTTCCAAATGGGTGTGTAGGTACTAGTTCCATACGGCCGTTTCTGCCAAGAGGCAACGAAAACTTCCAGGTTATCTCCATCTTTTCAGTGTTATGCAGGGATGAGCAGACAAGGCTTGGATAGTGGATGTGCCCCTAGGCTTCTTCAGAGGGTCTAATTGGTTGGGGTACGGGCTAACATATATAAAATTCAGTTAAGAATAGCTAAAGTGTGTTTGTCCTTTTAAATAAAGTAAAGTAGAATGTTTACCGGTTGATGTCTGTCGATTTTATATACTCTTCGCTTCCTTATGTGCCGTATAAATTTAGGGTAAACCACTCGTTTACCCTGCCCATATATAATATAATACTCAATTGCGAGATTGCTATGCAATAACTAACACTTGACTATGAATAAATGGGTACACTACCAGCAGTATTTGGGATAGGTATTATCCCTTTGTTGGTTTCTCAAACTCTAACTCACAAACAAACACACACACACACATACACACACACATACACATACATACACATGCATACATACATACATACATACATACATACACACACATATATATATATCTATATCCTCTCTTCCTTTGTTACTTGTTTCAGTTCAGTCATTAGACGGCGGCTGTGCTGGAGTACCACATTATATGGTGTTCGCCGAAGAAAAGCCTAGTATTTATTCTATTAGTTTCTTTTGTCGAACCGCTAAATTATAGGGACATAAGTACATCAACATAGGTCGTAAAGTGTGGCGGGACAAAGACACTACCAGAGTCCGTGTGTGTGCACGTGGGTGTATGTGTGTGTATGTGTGTGCATGCATTACTTAGGCCCTTCAACACATTTTGGATTCGTAGAATCCCTTGTAGAATACGGTTTCTGATGGGTACTTTTTAGATTTATCGGAGACAATACTGCTCTTAGTTAAAGTTCTGGCGTTAGAGTATATTTTGTAGAGGAAAGGCAGACATAAAGTAAAAGGAAAATTGACGCCCATTCGCAATTCATTTATCTACTCCAAAAGGATGAAAGGCAACATTGACTTCGGCTAGATTTGAAATCACCTCATAGAGAACCAGAACCTTTACCGTAAAACAATCTATAAGACATAGACGAATATAATTTGATGGCACTGCCGTATTTATGAAAATTTACTTCTTCGCTTCTTATAGAATAGATACTATTTAACTTTGGCACAAAAGATTAAGTTAGAGATTACGTGAAGTTTTTTGTCAAATTTCGGTTATTTTATCTCTAGGCATACCAGTTATCTGTGGTATAGTTCTGTGTTTTAAATATTCTTTACTACTCTAGGCACAAGGCACGACATTTTGGAGGAGTGGGCCAGTTGATTAGATCGACCTCAGTACGGAACCCGTATTTAATTTATCGACCCCGAAAGGATGACAGGCAAAGTCGACCTCGGCGGAATTTGAACTCTAAACGTAAAGACAGACGAAATACTGCTAAGAATTTCGCCCGGCGTGCTAACGTTTCTTATTTCTTTATTGCCCACAAGGGGCTAAACATAGAAAGGACAAACAAGGACTGACAAAGCGTTTAAGTCGATGATATCAACCCCAGTACGTAACTGGTACTTAATTTATCGACCCCGAAAGGATGAAAAGTAAAATTGACCTCGGCGGGATTTGAACGCAGAACGTAAAGACAGACGAAATACCGCAAGCGTTTCGCCCAGCGTGCTAACGTTTCTGCCAGATCGGCGACTTCTGTGTTTCAAATATTGGTACAGAAACTTCGTAAGAATTATGTCAGCGTGGCTGTGTGATAAGAACCGTGCTTCCCCACCATTACTTGACAACCGGAGTTGTTGTGTTTACGTCCCCGTAACTTAGTGGTTCGGCGAAAGGGTTCGACAAAAGTACCAGGCTTAAACAAAAATTAAGTACTGATGTTGATCCCTTCGACTAAAAATTCTCCAACGTGGTGCCCCAGCATGGCCACATTCTAATGACTGAAACAAGAAACAAGTGAAATATAAAAGATAAAAGATGCTATAAAGATATTTGCAATTGAGAAAAGTTTGTACTTTAAAATGATAGACCGGGTAGTTTATAAGAAATCCTTCATAATAAGTTTTTGGAATTAAAACTATACAGAGGAAAATGGTTAGTATTTATAAATAGGCGCAGGCATGGTTGTGTGGTGAAAAATCACACTTACCATCCACGTGGTATGAAGTTCAGTCCCTCTGCTCGGTAACTAGGGTAAGCTCTGGGTCGACCAGTGTCTTGTGAGTGATATTGGTTAACAGAAATTGTGCGGAAACCCGTCACATATGTGTGCTTGTCTCCAACCCACTGCTTGACAGCTGGTGATGGTTTGTTTACGTTACTGTAACCTAGGAGTTCGTTAACTTATACAGTGACTCATTTAGGAACCAGATTTTGAAAATAACTACTGAGTCGATCTGTTTGGCTGAAATTTTGAAGGCGTTGTCCAAGAATGTCCGGTGTCCATTGCTTCTAATAAGCAAAATATGAATGATCTACATTAGATGTCATTGAATTTTGTTTCAAATCTTATTTCTGTATGTGTACATATTAAGAATTAGGTCTTGATTTGAACATCGAACAATTTACTTTGTACACATACAATAAAGTAAGAGGTACCTGCAAACGTTCGGAGAGGAAACAAATCAGAATGAAGGGTCGATATATATCTGACTATTTTCTAAAGCTCATGCAGTCCTGGACAAAGTTTCCGCCAAGTTTAGAACTGGAAGTGGCCCTGACTTTTGGACTTTCCAGTTTTCTAGACACAGCTTAAAAATATATTTAAATTATAAGAGGAACTAATACAAGTAAAGAATTAAATTGTACTAAATTGTATTTAGCACATTTAAATTAACACACATCTAAAGCTGGATCTATTTGATATTCATTAATCTATTTAAGATTCTTAAAATAAACGTTTCCGTACCATGTGTACAGTAGTATGTTTATAAGATGATAATTAAACAAAGTGAAGTAAAGAACATGATATTATTTAACAGCTACAGATACAAATTAATACGTTTGTACAGCAGAGTATTTTTAATCATTATCAATCCACTATTTTAAACACACCGTATGCAAATTAACTAACTTCACAGCATGATCTGTTTATTCGATACAGGGTACAGTGTATTGCAGGGTAATGCACAGTATTTACGGACTTCTCGGAATACAGGGACATCACTGTAGTTCCTACAATCGATAATTGTATTTTATCTCAGTCATTTCAGTATTAGATGTAATTTATTCCGTCCGTATGTAACGAAACTAGGACCTATTGTTGCAAAATGGCGGCAGATGAAAGTCAATCGTTAAGACAGACTGTCACGTGTTGTATGTAATTTCTAAAGTCAAAATGATATATCTCATTTTGTTAAATGTTAGAGGTTTTACTTCTCGGTACAGATGTCAGTAGACATACGTGTTTGTTTTCGATAATATTCAGTCTCTTTTCATGTGAAGCCACACAAGCATTTCATCTGCTTAGCCCAATGACCATAAATTATTTTCTCAATTTCATTATCTTCCCCGTTTCCCTATAACCACATAAACACCCTCACACACACTAACACACTTATAGACATGCACTCACGCACGCATGCACGCATGCACGCACAACATACAGAACACAAAGAAAAGCACCCACATAAGTTTGAACTTGTATCTACTTACGTGTAAATATACGTAAACGTATATATTTCTGTATTTTCTATGAAAGCCTCCTTCCAGTTTGTGTGTGTAAAGGATTTTGAGTGTGTGTTTCTGGTGTAATTCTGTTTAAGAGAGCTATGACTGGAGACAAATTGATTGTGATTTTAATTCGTTGTAAATAAAAGAAAGCGACATATAACGGCTGACGGTAATCACAGATATTTCCACAAAGCATACAATATACTACATTTTGTCTTTCTTATATTTATAAATGTGTGCCCTTCCTTTTCAATACATTTTTTTTACAAAACTTTTCTTATCCTGGAACAATGCCAGAAATTATGGGAGGTGGGTGAGTTGATTAAATCAAGCCCAATGCTCAACTGATAATTATTCCTGCTTGGGGCTCCGTGGACACAAACATCCGATAGCGACACCACAGCTGAATCTTACTGCCAACGATTTATAAAATTTCAGTGTTTTGAGGCACTGATGTAGCAAATTGCAGCAGACTATTTAAAATATGTTCATATAGGCGTAAGAGTAGCTGTGTGTTAAGTAGCTTGCTTACGAACCACATGGTTTCGGGTTCAGTCCAACTTCGTGGCACCTTGCGCAAGTGTCTTCTACTATAGCCTCGGGCCGACCAAGATCTTGTGAGTGGATTTGGTAGATGGAAACTGAAAGAAGCCCGTCGTATATATGTATATATGTGTGTGTGTGTGTATGTGTTTGTGTGTCTGTGTTTGTTTGACCAACATTGCTTGACGACCGATGGTGGTGTGTTTACGTCCCCGTAACTTAACGGTTCGGCAAAAGAGAGCGATAGAATAAGTACTAGGCTTACAAAGAATAAGTCCTGGGGTTGACTTGCTCGACTAAAGGCGGTGCTCCAGCATGGCCACAGTCAAATGACTGAAACAAGTAAGAGTAAAAAACAGTAAGGTGTGTTGTAACACAACAACCACGTTAAGTTGGACACAAACGCTGCGTTTTAGTATTAATACTGCTTCTGTCGTTCGAGGTCGACTTTGCCATTCCTTTCGTAGTCGATGAAATAAATCCCAGTTACGCACTGGGGTCGATGTAATCGACTTAATCCCTTTGTCTGTCCTTGTTTGTCCCCTCTATGTTTAGCCCCGCTGTGGGCAATAAAGAAATAAATATTACAATTTTCCATGTAGTTCTTCGCTTGCATCATAAGTAAAATAGTTGTTGTTCTGTATATAATATATTTTGGTGATGCATTTAGTTTGTACCGTGTCCACTCCAAGGATCTCCACAATTATTTTCTTTTCTTTAGCTTTTACGGACATCTTCGAAGTTATGAATTTTGTTACAATAATTTCTGTATATTTTATTCAGTTATTTACTTCTCAATAACAAACCTACACATACACCGGCACAAACCTACGCGCGCGCACACATAGACTCGTATGCACGCCCACCCCCTTAATTAAAATAATTACTGTGCTCCAAAAAAGCGTCATGTAATCGATGTCGCTTACATTGCAAACACAAACAACACTGATAAAAACTAAAGTTTATATTGGAAGAAGGAGCGAGAGAGAAGTGAGTGATGGGCGTAATCGAAGAATCGGTGCGGGGTTCAGTGTAAAAATTTCATGTCTGCTTCTCTCTTCGGCTGTGTACATAGCTACGGGAGTGTGAGTATATGTGGATGTGTTGGTGTTGTTATTGGTGTGTGTGAATGCTTGAATCTGCGTGTGTAACGTATATACGTAGGAGTTTGTGCCTCTGGTATATGCGTATGTGAGCGAGTACTTTTGTATTTGCGATTCTGTTAGTAGCACTCTATCGTACCAATACTAATACAGTTTCACCAAGACACACACGCACGCACGCACACACACACACACACACACACACACACACACACACACACACACACAAACACACACACACACACATTGTATGACACTCATTCATAAGTACATACGTACAGCGCATACACAAACTCTCCTAGGAAAAATACAGTCTCCTCAACACACACACATACACACACGCATACACACGCACGCACATACATACACGTACGCATTCACACGCACACACACACACACACACACACACACACACACACACACACACACACACAGAGTCTAACTAAAACTCACAGTCTTATTCAACGTGCATGCACGGGATCTTGTTCAAAACTGGGGCACCAGTTTTCATTTATGTTTTATGTAGTGTTTTTGGTACCGAAAGACTTTCAAACTTCGTATACTTATCTATTTTGTGTTATAGAACATAAAAAAATGTTTGTATTCGAATTTATGTCATGTAAAAAATTGTCTTATTTCGATAATTTCTACTAATCACTGACGTCTATTCAGTTGAAAACAGTTAGCGCTGTAACGGTGTATATCGTAGTAATCCCCTAACCCTAACCCTAACCCTAACTAGACTGTTAACCCTAACCCTAACCCTAACTCTAGAATCCGAACTCTAAAATTGTTACACACATAGATACGCACAGCGTAATTTATTGTATAAACAATATATGCGTATAAATTACGATTAAACCGGATGAAATATGTCACAGGGAATGACATTTTTATGACCGCCCAGCAGTAACTCTATTCAGCTGAATAGACGTCAGTGATTGGTTGAAATTACAGAAATACGACAACTTTAACATGAAATAACTTGCGATGTAGGTTTTTTTTGTTAAGAAGACTAAGAGTAAAAGATGTGTTATATGACACATTCTACCAGTGTCCCAAGTTTCAAAGTGTTTCGTTAGTGTTTCGTTAAGAAAATACTGGTGCCCCCGTTTTGAACAAGATCCCATGCACGCACACACAGAGGAAATAAGTCACAAAAAATAAAAATCCATTTGACCCCTTTCTCTATGTGTATGCGTGATTGTGTGCATGTTTCTGCCTGTTTGTTTGTGCGTGCCGGTTTATATCTCTATGCGATTCTGTCTGTGTTACTTTGCCTGTTTGTAATTTATGTATGCCCTCAAATAATGCCTTACTGCCAAAACAGGAACTTTACATTAAGGAAACTAGCCCCCTGATATATATCTCTATGTGTGTCTGTTTGCGTGTGTTTTTATATGTAAGCATGTATATATTTATATCCAAAATTTCGATCGAATCCCCAACGAGATTACAGGGGATCTACTAACGACAGTGTAAACTTCATACAGTCAAGGTATCCTTGGCCAGAAAACTAGCCTTTGAGGGAACTGTGATAGAGATGACATGATATTGCATCACACATTTTCAAACTCCATGGTAGTCTATATGCATACAAAATAACGGGATCTCACTACATAATAAACGTGCTGATGGAAGCAGTCTTTGTGTATCCGAAACAGCTGTAAAGATAAGACTTGTTGACAACATAAATTTGTATATGCTACTTCCCGTGTGTATACACTCTTTGCGACTACTTTTTTATCTGCCTTTCTACTTACACATACATATATAAATATATACATACATACATACATACATACATGCATACATACATACATACATACAAACATACATATATACATACATACAAACATACATGAATATGGGGCCTAAAACACAATCTTTGAGGTAACGTATTAGTGCAAATAGTTATGCACGCACACACATACACATGTATAAGTATATATACATGCATACATATATATATATGTGTGTGTGTGTGTGTGCGTGCGTGTGTTTGTGTTCGTCTGTGCGTGTATATGCTTGTGTGTATGTGTGTGTATATGTATGCATGCATGTAGGTATGTTTTTATGTATGAATGTATGCATTATGTATGTATATACACCAACATATGACTACAAAGAAAGAGAGAAAGAAATTGAAAGATAGAAGAAGAGGCAGAAAGACAAAAAGATAGGATAATTGGATATATAGACAAATACACTGTTATATAGATATATAGAGAAATTAGCAGACAGATAAATATATAGACAGAAGTAGTTACAGATAAGCAAACATATATACAGCTATGAGTGGAGACAACATTTAGATGAATAGAAAGATGGATAAACCAAACTTTAGAGCTAGATAGGTATTTAGATAGATGCACTGACAGACAAACAAGAAGACAGACAGACAGATAGATCGTCAGAGACACTGAAAAAACATAAATACACACTCACACATACTCACACACACACACGCGCATATAACGCGTGTCCTCAAACACACACACTCTAACGCGCGCGTACACACACATACACACACACATACACACACACACACAAGCACACGCACACACACGCACATAAACACACACACACATAAACAGTGACAGAGAACGGAGAGGTGGACGGAGAGATAAAGCGAACAACAGAAATCGGCATTTCTTTGTTTGCACGAATAATTTAGCTTCAATCCATCCGATTTGGAAAACAAAACGCTTCTCTGACTCTCTTAATTCCTCGATGATTATCGTAGCCCAATAAATATATGGTATGACTTTCGCACAAGCACCATTCTTGATAGTTTTAAATCCCTCATTCCTGGTTTTATTGCAATCAATGTCAGCTCTCATCATTCATTTTCGTATTCTTCATATTCTTGCTTTCTTGCACCATTCTTCATTTCTTCCTTTTCTTGTTCTTCCTCTTTTCTCTTTACTTTTTTTCCATCTTTTACTTTCATTTCGTTCACTGCCTTTCATTATTTTTTTTCTGTTTTCGTTATGTTCGTTTGTGTATTTTTATTGACGATCTAGTGCGATAAATTATATTTTAATTGTACCACGTGACCTATATCCTTTGGATTATGTTGGTTAAAGCTTAGAGGCGTCTAATGGTGGTTATTATCAGTTAAGACAGGGGCTATAAAAGCCATATCGATAGAATGGCGAACAGTTAAAAGTGCGGATTAGGTCATGAAATAATTAGGATAGATTGAAAATTGGCGAGCTACACAGAAGACTATTACTTTGGTCTGTAGGGATTTTTTGTGACTGACACAACGGCGTATTGCCTACACCATATAACCCAAATGATTTCAGTGCTGCCTTGTAAGTGGTTTAGTTCGGTTGAACGTTATTAAGTCCCCTACTTGCTCGAATGATTGACGGTATTTTACTTGAGGACTAATATCGTTATGTTAGACTTTATTGCCAGAATGTTAAGTTATAGCACCAAGGTTAAAGAATATTTCAAAAACCTATTATATCGCTGTAAATTTCCTCCGAAATAACAGAATATTTTTTCTAGCATTTGTGAAAATCCCTGCATATAATACGTTTTATATGAATGGAATTTGTGACATTATTTCACCTTATTTACATTTATGCATTTTTTCATTGATATTTACTAATATAACAAGCACACACCAAAAGCCAACCTTTGAGCCCGAATTATGTAGAAATACTGACAGGATATTTTAGGTTGATTATTAATGGGACTCGCCGTAAAGGTACTTTCCGTTTTCCGTGGAAGCACATTAACCAGACGTTTAGTTAAGTGAAAACTGAACAGAATTGCTAAGTTTATTTATCAAAAGACTGCATATATAAGAGTGTGGCGGAAAGGTTGCCCTATTTCAAAGATTAATAAAAAAACACATGAAAATGCATGAACAACCTTTGTATTTCTATGAAGGTCATTAAATGCCATTTTTTTCTGTTTCAGGTAGCACCCAGTATGACGTGGAGTGGAGAGCATCGTGTATTTGTTGTTGAAGAATTTGTTAAGAAAGGTGAATCGGTTGTAACGACGTAACGTTCCTTCCCAAGACGCTTTGCGCTTCGTCGTCATGATCCTGTACCGGATGGAAAAACAATTCGTCGGTAGGCTTCCAACTTTAGACAAACATCATCAACTTTAAACAGGAAAAGTCCTGGTCGTCCTAGGACAGCTATATGGCCAAAAAATATCGTAGCTGCGGTAGCTTCAATACAACAGTCTCCCAGATGTTCCGCAAGAAAATACGTATCTGCCATATACATGTCCGATGGAACTGCTCCCAGAATCTTACAAATGTCCCTCCATATACATCCCTACAAGATAATGGTCGAACAGGAGTTCAGCAAGAGGGATTATGAAATCTGCACAACTTTGTGTCAAGACATTCTCCAGACCATCCTCCGAAACTCTGTTCTGATTTGCAGTAATGGGTAATAAACAAAATTTTCCGATGCTGGTCACACACTATCCCTCGTGAACTCCACTTTTATAGTGCGAAGGTTGCCATCTGGCATTGTTGTACCATTGAAAACTTTTTATTCTTTATATATATATATATATATATATATATATGTGTGTGTGTGTGTGTGTGTGTGTATATATATATATATATATACATATATATATATATATATATATATATATATGTTAATTCTCTAAATGAAGTATTAACAGTAACTGCACGATAAAGTGTAGTATATTGCCACTTAAGTGTGGCTGACCCCTAGGGGTGGATGTTACTGTTGCTTTTAGCCCCAGGAGGACATCTCCTCCAGCTGGCTTATCGACACACGACTGTGTCCTGTTTGCCAAGGGAGTTATCCCTCTCACCCCGACCAGCAGCACGAACGTATCCGGATTTCAGGGTTATTTCCCTTCGTCGGCGTTCGACAGCTGATGACCTTGGTGAGAGAGACAAAAACCTGGCAAACCTTATATCTTCTTTTCCAGTGAAATTCTTCACTGATATTGAAAAGGTGAAAACAAGCCTGGTCGGGGTGAGTGGGATAACTCCCTTGGCAAACAGGACACAGTCGTGTGTCGATAAGCCAGCTGGAGGAGATGTCCTCCTGGGGCTAAAAGCAACAGTAACATCCACCCCTAGGGGTCAGCCACACTTAAGTGGCAATATACTACACTTTATCGTGCAGTTACTGTTAATACTTCATTTAGAGAATTAACATTGCTTGTTTTCACCTTTTCAATATCAGTGAATAATTTCACTGGAAAAGAAGATATAAGGTTTGCCAGGTGTTTGTCTCTCTCACCAAGGTCATCAGCTGTCGAACGCCGACGAAGGGAAATAACCCTGAAATCCGGATACGTTCGTGCTGCTGGTCGGGGTGAGAGGGATAACTCCCTTGGCAAACAGGACACAGTCGTGTGTCGATAAGCCAGCTGGAGGAGATGTCCTCCTGGGGCTAAAAGCAACAGTAACATCCACCCCTAGGGGTCAGCCACACTTAAGTGGCAATATACTACACTTTATCGTGCAGTTACTGTTAATACTTCATTTAGAGAATTAACATTGCTTGTTTTCACCTTTTCAATATCAGTGAAGAATTTCACTGGAAAAGAAGATATAAGGTTTGCCAGGTTTTTGTCTCTCTCACCAAGGTCATCAGCTGTCGAACGCCGACGAAGGGAAATAACCCTGAAATCCGGATACGTTCGTGCTGCTGGTCGGGGTGAGAGGGATAACTCCCTTGGCAAACTGGACACAGTCGTGTGTCGATAAGCCAGATGGAGGAGATGTCCTCCTGGGGCTAAAAGCAACAGTAACATCCCCCCCTAGGGGTCAGCCACACTTAAGTGGCAATATACTACACTTTATCGTGCAGTTACTGTTAATACTTCATTTAGAGAATTAACATTGCTTGTTTTCACCTTTTCAATATCAGTGAAGAATTTCACTGGAAAAGAAGATATAAGGTTTGCCAGGTTTTTGTCTCTCTCACCAAGGTCATCAGCTGTCGAACGCCGACGAAGGGAAATAACCCTGAAATCCGGATACGTTCGTGCTGCTGGTCGGGGTGAGAGGGATAACTCCCTTGGCAAACAGGACACAGTCGTGTGTCGATAAGCCAGCTGGAGGAGATGTCCTCCTGGGGCTAAAAGCAACAGTAACATCCACCCCTAGGGGTCAGCCACACTTAAGTGGCAATATACTATACTTTATCGTGCAGTTACTGTTAATACTTCATTTAGAGAATTAACATTGCTTGTTTTCACCTTTTCAATATCAGTGAAGAATTTCACTGGAAAAGAAGATATAAGGTTTGCCAGGTTTTTGTCTCTCTCACCAAGGTCATCAGCTGTCGAACGCCGACGAAGGGAAATAACCCTGAAATCCGGATACGTTCGTGCTGCTGGTCGGGGTGAGAGGGATAACTCCCTTGGCAAACAGGACACAGTCGTGTGTCGATAAGCCAGCTGGAGGAGATGTCCTCCTGGGGCTAAAAGCAACAGTAACATCCACCCCTAGGGGTCAGCCACACTTAAGTGGCAATATACTACACTATATATATATATATATATATATATATATATATATATATATATATATGAACGTCTCATATATATATATATATATATATATATATATATATATATATATATATATATATATATATATATATATGTATCTGAGACGTTCATAGATACGGACATACATAAAGATTTGCATACATACAAGTTTACATACACACATGGACACACAGACACAGACACAAAGATTCCAAGATTCATTTTAAAAATGAAAGATAGATTATATGCATATTGAAACTGTTATTGTTAGTCAAACTCGGACGACACATCCATCCAACTATCAATACTTTCCCCCACTGATCCGCTATTCCACACCCTCCCTTTCTTTTGTAGATACCTCATTAGCCGTCTGTCAGTTTGATAAGACATTACAGCGACGTATCATCTATTTTCCTTCTTTGAGTGAAAAAAAAAAAAAAAAGCAAAGGACAACCAAACCTTTTGGCACATTTCATAATAGCTATTTTACATTTTAACACACTAACTTCCATATTTTTTTTAATCGTGCAACATGTCTTGGTACAAAGAATACAATAACTATTAATGTTGGCAGTAGTAGTAGTAGTAGTAGTAGTAGTAGTAGTAGTAGTAGTAGTAGTTTTGACGGTCGTGGTGGTGCTAGATTTGGTAGTGGCACATTTTTCCTTTTTTTTTTGGTAATTTTGTTATTTTACTGTTGTTGTTTCTTGTGGTTAATTTTGCTTTATCTTCTTTCTATTAAAACTCTAATAGCTTAGTTTTTTGTTGTTCTGTATTTTGGGTCTTCACCTGTTTGTTCCTTTGTCCGTTCGTTTGTCGTTTGTCTCCTTATGTATGTATGTATGTATGTATGTATGTATGGATTGATGGATGGATGAACGGATGGCTGGATGGATGTGTGTACGTGTACGTGTATATTAATACATGTGTTTGTGTAATGGTATTTACGTGTTGCTATTATTATGATAGCGTGGGACTACAAAATTTAGGACGCTGCCTAATTTTGCTATTGCGACACCGTACGTATTCCTTTTGTGTGTTGTTGTTGTTGTTGGTGTGGATGGTGATGGTGGTATTGGCGTTGAGGATGGTGGTGGTGGTGTTTGTGTATCTGTTTCTTATAGGTGTGCGTGTTGGGGGCAGATTAAATAGGTAGAAAGTCAACCCACAACAAGCGATATCTGTCAAACGGTAACAACGTTACCATCACAACAATAACAATAACAAGACTATTAACTGCAACAACAACAACAACAACTAAAACATACATTAATGAATTTCATTGAAATAAACCAGTAAAATACTTGCGTACGTCGCTATTGTCAAGTAGGTTGGTGTGTTAGAAAAATTTAAATAAAAATGAAATATAGAAAATTAAAATAAAAAAATCGAAATAAATGTAAAAAAATAGAAAATGAAAATTAAAAATAACAATAGCAAAATAAAAAGATAAATATAAAGCTTTTTAAAGATAATATAAAAATTAGACGTCTTAGGTGGCCGCCATCTCAATGCCAAAGGTGTGTTATGTAGGGGATGCCTAAACATTACAGCAATCAACATGTTAGAACAGTTTTTCTGTTCTTCTTGTTCTTGTTCTTCATCATTATCATCATCATCATCACCTTCTTCTTCTTCTTCTTCTTCTTCTTCTTCTTCTTCTTCTTCTTCTTCTTCTTCTTCTTCTTCTTCTTCATTGGTGTTCTCAAGCCTTTGTTCTACCTTTGTTAGTCAATTTTCTTTCAAAACCACTAAAGACGATAACATGGCTGGCTGGCTGGCTGGCTGGCAAGCTGGCTGGCAAGCTGGCTGGCTCTTATCGCTGGTGATATTGTTGTGCTTAATAGCTAATAGTTAATGGTATTGAATTTTGGTTTGTTGCTGCTAATGGTACTGCTATTGTGCCTACTGTTTTCGTATGTAATGATGTTTCGCTTGTCGTTGTTGTCGTCGTCCTTGTCGGTGCTTTTGTTGCTTCTGTTGTGTTAATACTGTTGATGAAAAGGTGAATTTAAACATTTTTACTTTGTTCAACAATAGCTTGATGCTTGCACTGATGCAGCAGCAGCAGTAGTAGTAGTGATAGTAGTAGTACTATAAGTATTAATAATAATTGTAATAGTATTAGTAGTAGTAGTAGTACTAGTAACTATCGTGTTAGCTGTAACAAGTGATGGTGTCGGTGTTGGTTATGATAATGGAGATAATGTCGGCTGCATTGTTTTTGTCGTTTGGCTGTGGTTGTAGAATTTGGTTGTGGTTGTAGAAAGGTGTCAAAATAATATAGGTTTCGAATTTTGGAACAAGGCCAGCAATTTCAACTGGTGCTTATTTTATCAACCCCGAAATAATGAAAGGCAAAGTCGGCCTCAGCAGAATTTGAACTCAGAACCTAGTAACGCTAAACATTTTGCCCGGCGCGCTAACGATTCTTCTAGCTTGCCTACCTTAGTTGTCATAATAATATTATATTGCTTTCAAATTTTGGTACGAGGCCAGCAATTTGGGGGAATGGAGCTAAATCGATTACATCGACCCCAGTGCTCTATTGGTACTTCTTTTATCGACTTCGAAAGGATGAAAGGCAAAGTCGACCATGGCTGAATTTGAACTCAGGACGAAATACCGCTCAGCATTTTGCCCGGTGTGTTAACGATTCTGTTAGGTGTCATAATATTATTAATAACACAAACAACAGCAGTAATATAGAGGCGTTTTAGTGATGTGACAAGGTGTTCTTTCTGCTGTGGAAGCATCGTTCAACCGCCTTCAGAGATATTCCAGCCATGACCAGTATATCACTTTTCCTGTACATCTTAACTTCTTGCGTAAGAAAGTAAGCTTTGTTTGAAAGACACTAGGCTTATAATTCTAGGCGGTGGGGGGGGGGGACATAAAGGTGGGTGGCCTTATTGTTATTGCTGTTAATTGCCACGTCAAACTGGATTCAATTGTTGCTATCAATGACAGTCGTGCCGTGACCATCCGATCATTTCTAATGCATCATTTATCGTATTATTTAATGTTCTTTCGCGTTTTTTTTCCCCGAGAGTTTAGAGACTGGAGAGAGAAATTTTGTGCGCTTTTGATTTTTCCTAATCCCCAACTAGACATGTTAAAGGACGGATGTGACTACCATAATTTTTATTTTACATAGAACTACCATTTTTAAATACAGCAGCTACATACGTAATTCTAAAGAAATTACATGGTAGAATTGGACTTGAGCGGAGATTTGGCTGCTACTCTTCCCAATATGCTGCACCACAAAGCACAATTCTTCTGTTATTCTAACTCCAACAGTTCCATTATTCCGCCGTTTAAACCTTACTTGCAAGGAACAATGCTGATGATGATGATGATGATGATGATGATGATGATGATGATGATGATGATGATGATGATGATGATGATGATGATGATGATATTAAAATATCATCATCATTATAATAGTTTAAAATTTTGTCAAGAAGCCAGCAATTTCCCGGAAGAGGGGAAAATCAATTACATAGTCCCCATTATTCCACTGGTATTATTTTATCGGTCCTAAAAAGATGAAAGGCAATGTTGAATTCGGTGGAACTCAGAGCTTAAACATACACCATAATTTGTCTCGCTTTCGGCATACAAATCTCTTGCTATACACTACTTGTTTTGTTATACCCTCAAGGGTGTTTCATAGTATATATTCTTATATCTCTTCCGTTTTTAGATTGTACGAGTCATTACTTGTCGGTATGAAATATCTGTACAATGCCATTTAGGCTGTGATGTAACTAATACTATTTTCGTCAGTTCTATAGAATATGCATTAACATATTATCAAATACTACGAGTGAGTGAGTGTGTGTGTGTGTGTGTGTGTGTGTGTGTGTGTGTGTGTGTGTGTGTGTGTGTGTGCGTGCGTCCTCGTGCGAGTGCGTGTGTGTGTGTACACATAGGGGGAGATACCGTTCCGTCGTAGGATTACTCATTTTTGCCAACTGATTGGACTGCAATAACATGAAATGTAATGTTTTGCTCAAGAACACAGCACATCGACCACTCCACGATTCGTAACCACAGTCTAACGCCCATTAGTGCAACACCCTAACCAGTAAGCCACGCACCTAAACACACACACACACACACACACACACACACACACACACACACACACACACACACACACACACACACACACATGCACAGAGTTGCATTTGCCACAGTAATTCTGAACAGGTAGGGAGGCCTGTCTTACAGTAACAGTTTCATCTGGTTTATTCACTGAGCAAACACATGACATCATGCACATAGCACCTATGAATAAATATGGCTATTAAGAAGGTTTCGTCGCGTGAAACAGCTATTGAGATAAGACATTATAAATCATATTTTCTATAAATATATATTTTGCCCGTTACTTGTACGTTGTACTTCATGAAAATATATCTCAAAACTAGCCTTACCTTACTATTTCTCTCTGTCTAAAGGGTACTTGGTGAATAAGTGAATTCCTTACTTGATAGATACATTCGCTGATATTCCCATGCATCACCTCCCCACATTAAATACTTCCATATCCAGTAAGCTTTTTTAGAATTCTTATCGCAGAGTGAGACCGAAGATAGCATCTTGTTGTTAATGATAAGATTATTTTTGTGGCTGTATGTGGTTGATCAAGTAAAAAGATAGTCTGTGTAAAGCATATTTTACCACACTACATATTGAGTTCTATAGCAAGTAATATTTGTCCTTAATGCGTATTTTAATACAGTTTACATTTACATTATGATATATGCACAAATCGCTGTTTATATGTATATACAATTACACACAAGAGAGAAGTCACGCCCAAACTCTATAAAATATCTAACACACACGCGCAAGCATGCAAAAAGGCACACATACATGCACATATATACAAATATATAAAATAATTATATATAGAAACTATCAAGTTTATACAACATTAGGGATACAATAAAAATATATTCAGCTTCAGAAATTCTGAGTTAAAATAATCATTTTATATTGCGTATATAAATACAATCACAAACTCACGTACATTCATACATATTTGCATGTACATACACACATACACACATACACATGCCTACACATACACACGCTTACACACACACATGCACACACATACACACTCATATATGCATACATGAAACACTTGCAAACGTACACAAGCTGATAGGGAAAAACACAGAACTGAACGCATATGATATACAGATATATGTACTGATGCAAACTGAACGTCATGCACAACAGAGTACGTCAAAAAAAGTTTATATATATATATGGTATCGATAAGAACGAATATTGCACATATAAGCATTCATAAGTCTATGATTATATGACAAACATGTATGTGCACAAGGAAGAAAAAATAT
>NC_142933.1:31149750-31159750 GCF_046866305.1 Octopus bimaculoides
ATAATAATAAATTGTGGAGAAAAGAATTAAACCGCATGGCACATTACCAGTCAATGTACGCCACTTGCCCAGAAAGAATACAAAAGACGTCATGACTATATAGCATAGATTGTCCATTGGACACTTTGCAACAAGTATGGACTTGAGAGAGCAAGAAAATGGTAGGAACATGAACCCAAAGGCATCATCGAAAATGATAATGCACAGATCCTATTGGATTTTATGATTCAGTGCGACCATGAATTAGAGAAAAGGGAACCAGACATAGTGCTGATTGAGAAAGAAAGCAAGCGATGTTGGATCGTAGCCGACAACAAGGTATGCGATAAGGAAGAAATAAAAGTCGAGAGACATGACAGGTTAGCTTGGGAAGTTAAGTAGTTGTGGTCGATGAAAAAGTTAGTAGTAGTACCAATAATTGTTGAAACCCTGGGAACAGTGAGTAAAAATCTTGAGATGTACATGAAACAAATAGGGGCTACAATAAGGATGGAGCACTTGCAGTAAACAGCACTGCTTGGAACCGCCGAATACTCCGGATGGTGCTCGAAATATAAGGTGTGTTAACTTAGTTCACTGATATTGAACAGATGACACCTTAGTACATCTCCAATGTTAGAAGCTGTGCAAAGACAACAACAACAACAACAACAACAACAACAACAACAACAACAACAACAACAACAACAACAACAACAACAACAACAACAACAACAACAACAGCAATAATAGCAATAATAATAATAATAATAATAATAGTAATAATAATTCTCACACCGGAGAACTGGTAGTGTTTGCTTGCAACTGAGTGGATTCTGTGAAAAATATCTAAGGACAAAGTTGTAATGTTAAACCGAAAAACTACTTAAATCTGCAACAGAAGTATAAGGCCAGATTTCCGAGAAGGTTGCACAGGGACTGCTCTCCCTAAATTCCACGCATGAACATTAGTCAACCCAAGTATATTCTATGTTTGTTGTTTGTCTTAGAAATTAAGTTGCTCTTCTTTTCTCTCCTTGTAAGACATTCAGATATGGAGGCGCTTGCCCTAGTGGTAAGGATGTTGCAAGATCATGGCTTCCATTCTCTGATTGGGCGGTCCGTCATGTTCTTGAGAAAAACATTTTATGTTGCGTTGCTCTGCAACCACTTCGACGTGTAGCACCCGTTAAACCTATAGAAAATGTCGATTTGATGGAGAGAGTGAACTAATATACAACTCTAGCATTTGATTACTATAAACAGATCAGATTATTCAAGTTGTTCCGCAAGAACTTGCGGAATACTCATTGTTGTTTACGACAAGAGAGTCTTCCAACAACTACAGATGATATAATTCTTTTTCTTATCTTCTTCGGTTTAGTTCCTTTCAGGTATGCCATAGACATACTCGGAAGGCGCACGACCTAATGGTCAGGTGGATGCACTCATGATTGCTGGACCGTGCGTTCGATTCCTGGATAGGGCGGCGCGTTGTATTCTTGAGCATTGGACGTTGCTCCAGTCCACTCTGCTGTATGGGTAACATTGCAACAGAATAATCTTTGGATCGGGAGAATGTTGACCTACCCGCCTAGGCAGCTGGGTGGCATCATTCGAAGTTTAAAATAGATGCGAAATGTATTGTGACCAGCGATGTATCACAACATTCGATAGTCTCGTCAATACCGAGAACACGATGTCATTAAATAATTTTCGCAACATATTTATTGAAACTGATTAAATATTTCAATCATAAATCTGAAATTTGTCATATGGAACAATTTTTCATATATTGTGTCATCAGCTATTTCTGATATCTCTTGTTTCGACGTACCTCAGGAAATAACCAATATTTGTCGTTTCATCAAATACAATATAAATATTTTATCATTTAAACAATGCAGAATATATGTTTGTAATAGACGCGAGATTGCTGGGATCAAGTGCTGTGCGGTAAAGATGAACCAAAGCTTCATTAATTCCCATTTTACCATCTTAAATATAGAAAGTTAAGTCAGAGAATATCGTCAAAGTTTTATTTTGCCTAAACTGGTTGGCTGGTTGGTTGGTTGGCACTCCGTCGGTTATGACGACGAGGGTTCCAGTTGATCCGATCAACGGAACAGCGTGCTCGTGAAATGAACGTGCAAGTGGCTGAGCATTCCACAGACACGTGTACCCTTAACGTTGTTCTCGGGGAGATTCAGCGTGACTCAGAGTGTGGCAAGGCTGACACTTTGAATTAAAGGCACAACAGAAACAAGAAGTAAGAGTGAGAAAAAGTTGTGGTTAAATAGTACAGCAGGGTTCGCTACCATCTTCTGGCTGAGCATTGTGGAACTTGTAGGTGTTTTCGCTCTATAAACACTCACAACGCCCGGTCTGGGAATCGAAACCGCGATCCTATGACCGCGAGTCCGCTGCCCTAACAACTGGGCCATTGCGCCTCCACAATTTATCTAAACTAGGCAATCGATATTTAGAAAAGAATACAATTGATCTACATAATCAGTGCTATCCTAGATATGAACAATAATGCAACTAAAAGGAACTGTATGAGCTTACTTGAACTACTACACATTAGCGGAGAAAACACTCACGAATCACATACATCTCACTTTAAAACAATTCAGTGTTGTATAACGTAGTCGTATATATATGAACAGACATTGAAGCGCTGAGTTAGTTGAAGATGATTTCACGGCAGCTCTTCTTCATTGGAGATTTATTTCATGTATATGAATTTGTATGTGTATATATGTGTGTGTGTGCGTGTGGCTACATATATATGTGTATGTGTATGTAGGTAAATATGTATATGTATATATATATATATTATACATAGAGAGAGGAGAGAGAGAAAGTCGTCAGAATTTTTGAAAAAAATCTGTTTATTTCTTCATTATTATTAATTAGCGCTTTCGTTCCTTTCTCGAACTTGTCAAATAAAATTTTGTGAATGTACAAACTTCACAAAATTTTATTTGACAAGTTCGAGAATGGAAGAAAAGCGCTAATAATAATGAATAAAAAAGATTTTTATCCAATATTCTGACGACTTTTTTCCTCAATATTCAATTTCCGTACATAACACCTAACACTGTATACATATATTTGAGTATGCATATGTATATATATATATATATATGTGTATATATATATATACACACATATATATATATATATATATATATATATATATATATATATATATATATATATATATATGTGTGTGTGTGTGTGTGTGTGTGTGTGTGTGTGTGTGTTTGTGCGTGTGTGTGTGTGTGTTTGTGTGTGTGTTTGTGTGTGTGTTTGCGTGTGTGTGTGTGTATACATATCTATATATAAATATATATCTATATTCTGTATCTGAGAAGTAGTATGGGATACGGGAGGCTGGAATACTTGTAATTGTGAATCAGAACCTAAAATATAACTACTAATTGTATAACAATTGCAGTACAAAAATGCAAAATCTTAAAATATTTAGATTAAAATTTTAAAATATTTTTTTAAAGTAATGTGAAATTAGGGAAATATATATATATGTACATGGTACGTAAGATATTTGAGGATATACAATTTTTGGGTCATTGCTGCATGTTTTGCTAATTTTGTATACTTTTTGTCTCAGAAAATAATAATGGCAGACCCACAAGAAATGAAGAGGCATGCTGTTATTGTGGTTATAAAGGTTGACAATAGCGATTTAGAATTATCTCGATTTTTAAAAGTTGCCAGATATTTCGTCTACAAAGTTTGTAAGGAACTAGAAACTGAAGATGGAAACGTATCAGTCGTATCAGAGCATAAATTTCATTCTAAATGCTCTGAAATCAATTGAACACCTGAATTTATCCAACAAGTTCAACAGACCGTTGATTACAATCCCAGAAAGTCCATGATGTCAATTGCAAAACATCTTCATGCGTCAGAAGGAACAGTCAGAAATGTTATCTACGAAACCATAAGATATATGTCTTATGTGATGAGGAAAAGTCAATTTGTCAGAAAAAGGAAAAGAAATCATTACATAAGATCTGAAAGGCTCTTAAACAAACTGAAAAAGTGCAGCAGAAGATCTGCTCTGTAAGAAATCTGTGAAGAAGCAACTTGTTTTCTTCATTATCCTTTAAATATTAAGGTCTTGCAGATTTTTAGGATCCCAAATATCGTGATAATATTAGAGCATGAACTAACGATTTTGCATTTTCTCTCAAAGAAACCAAGTTTAGCCATACTTTTTGCTCCAGAGTTTAGCATATATCATGTTACAACAATTATAATTATAGGTATGAAACTGAAATTGTTTCTTGTATACTGGATTTGCAAACACCTTATTAATGGTCCATAGATGTCCTCTTTCACTTGTTTTTTTGTTTTTGTTTTTGTTCTAACAACATTGGTGTCCAGAGGGCAACTGATTTCCTCAACAGAACACATCCTTTTCTTACACATATCTAGATGGTTGTGTTTTTATATTGTGGCTGTTTTAATTTTTAAATATATACATAAATTTATGTATGTATATGTGTTTAATAATAGTAATAATAATAATAATAATAATAATAATAATAATAATAATAATAATAATAATAATAATAATAATAATAATATGTTATTTTAGGTGGTTTAGGTATGACAAAAGAGGGATGTTAGAAAGCTATAAATAAGATCCCAGGAGAACCAGGTCTCAGAGAAATCCAAAAGATTGTACTAGCAAGTACTGCCCACATCCTTAGAAAAACCCTATACTATTAAATATCTGTGTTGTATTACATGACGATATTCCGCTACTTCCACTCCCCAACCTTGCAGTCATGCTGTAACATCTTTTACATTTCACTCGCCCCAGGACACTGGGTGTGTCTCGGCAAGTGACTGTAACAAACGTGCAGATGAAAAGTAAAGAAAAGAACAAAAACAGCAACAATAATAATAAGTTATAATAATAATAATAATAATAATAATAATAATAATAATAATAATAATAATAATTATTATTATTATTATTATTATTATTATTATTATTATTATTATTATCATTATCATTATTATTATTATTATTGTTCAGTAGTTTTATTTTTATAACGTGCTTTCACTTCACTACCGAGCGCAGCTCTGTGTGCCTTGGGTGTGTGCTGTGGTTTGCTGTGGTGCTCTTATGTTTACTGTATTGAAAGTGCTTTGCATAGAATGTGTGTAGTACCCAGTAGTGCAATTTTCTGTATGTTATATATATTTGTAAGTCCTGGTGTTTTTGTTATGTATTTGTTTGAATATTTTTTTATTATACCTAAGGCACCTACTATGATAGGAATTGTTTCTGTTTTTAGATTCCACATTCGAGTTATCTCTATTTCCAGGTATTTTGAAAGTTTTTCCATTTCTTTTAGAGAAACGTTGTCATCTGCTGGTATTGATACATCAATTAGAAAGCATTTTTTTTCTTCATGATCTTTGACAACTATATCTGGTCTATTTGCCTTAATTTCTCTATCTGTGTGTATTGGCATATCCCAGAGTATGGTTGCTTTCTCGTTTTCTGTGACCTTTTCTGGCGCGTGTTTATACCATCTTTTTTCTGTTGTTATCCCATAGTGTTGGCATAGCATCCAGTGTATATAGGTCCCAGCTCTGTCGTGTCTGTGAATATATTCCTTCTTAGCCAGGACTGGGCAGCCAGAGATAATATGACTTATTGTTTCTTGTCCATCTCCACATATTCTACAGTTACTTGTTATTATTATTAGTATTATTATTATTATTATTATTATTATTATTATTATTATTATTATTATTATTATTATTATTAGTTTCTGAGTATAACATCAAAACATTCTCATATTGCGCATATATTTAGGTATTTACAATTTATGCTTATATTCATTACTTATACATTCATTTATAAACGATATGCGTGTGTGTGTCTATATATACATACATACACACACACGCACACACACACACACACACACACACACACACACACACACATATATATATATATATATATATATATATATATATATACGTATATATGTATATATATATATATATAATGTATATATGTATACATGTGTGTATGCATATATACATATATATATGTATAAATAGGTATTCAATCACACATACATAAAAAATACACATATAATTTTGTGTGTAAGTGTATATATATATGTGTGTGTGTGTGTGTATCAGGTATAGACACATGTATATAAATACATGCACACATAACATACAAAATATTGTACACAGGAACATACATGCATATGCATGCAGACATATACAGCTATATACACACATGTATGTATGCACACACGTACACATATAAATATAAGCTAAAATTATTTAGATTGTGAACAATACAAGTCACGGAATGATGTAACCTGCGCAAGAATCATGTCGAGACAGGTTCTTTAGAGAGAGAAAATTCAAGGGTTGCTGAAGAAAAAGATGAGCAATCGTGTTTTAGACAGCGTTCCACTAGAATCAACATATCACTATACAAAATTCATGATTTTATATGTACAGTTTCATGCATATTTTATATTGTCGACATGAAAATATATGTAGAGAATTCTGTATGCAAGTAAATACTAAAACGCGCACGCGCGCACGCATACACCTCCGCACGTGCTCGCACGGTCGAATACATAGTCATACAGAACCATGCAAATACATACACACTCACATATATATCTGCGGCTGTTTGTGAAGACGTGTGTATAAACACATACGCATTAAAACACAACGTCATGTACGTATATTTATACATTTGTGTGTGATTGAATGCATGGATAGGTCTATAAATGTGTATAAATATGTATACATGTATGTTTCTCTCTCTCTCTATATATATATATACACACACACACATACACCACATCTATCTATCTATCTATCTATCTATCTATCTATCTATCTATCTGTCTTTATATATATATATATATATATATATATATATATATATGAATGTATGTATATATATATATATATATATATATATATATATACACGTCTGCATATATATGCATACGGACATGAATATACAAATGCATGTATATATGTATGGATATTTATTTGTGTGTATGTGTACACACACACACACGCACACACACCCATATACACACACATATATATATATATATATATATATATATATATATATATATATATGTATGTATGTATATGTATATATACATCGGTGTGTTTATGTACATATGACCTTATATATGCACGCACGCATGTTACATGTATCTGTACGGCGATCGAGCAGGTATGAGAGAGGAAAAGATGTACAACGAAAGAAAGGAATAGAGATGGGAGAGAGGATTGGGAAGGAATCAATTTAAACATTGATTACTTTGTAAATATTGAAGTAAAATATACGTTTCAATTAACATGGAATTAATCACCAAAAATTAAAGGCAACGAATAAAGAAAAGCTTGATGCATACATACATAACTATGTACATACATGCAGACAAACATACATACATACATGCATACATACATGCATACAAACATGCATGCATACATACATGCATTCATACCTACACAAACACATTTATACATGTGTATATATATATGTAGGTATATATATATGTAGGTATATATATATATATATATATATATATATATATATATATATATATATATATATATATATATATATATATATATATATATATATATATATATATATATATATATATATATATATATACGTTCAAAAATTGTTCATGCACACATATATATATGCTTACTTATTTATATATATATATATATATATATATATATATATATATATATCAGAACATAAACTATATATATGTGCATATTTGCAAATATATATGAATGTATGTATATATATATATATACATGACAATGATGCAGGAATGCATACATATATACTTCCTCAGAAATACGCACAGTGTGACACGGATACGTATATAATTATATAGAATCATATACACTTATACACTATCACTTGCTTGTATGTGCACACGTGCGTGTGCGCGTGTCGATTTTGTGTCTATGTGTGCATTACATATGCATGCTTCTATGTTCTTATGAATGTACATATATGTGAATGTGTTTGTATGTTTACTTTTATTTATGCATGTATGGATGCGTGCACCACTAATTAAGGTCTTCATTTCTCACTCCTATCGTTTTGTGTTCGATGTACGTCTTCTAGTACAGCCCATAGTTTCCTAAACTTCGAAAATTCAGTGGAAGCCCTTTGTATCAGAGAAGATTGGTTTATTCAAAAGTATATTCAAACGTAAAATTTATGCAATGAAATGTAACGGATCTAAGCATGTTACAGAGGAGATAGGAAACTTATCTTCAGAAACTAACTGACTTTTCTCTGGCAGCGTTTTTATACCAGCTAAATACGCCCAACCTTCAGTCTATCCTCTTGGCGTTGAAGTTGCACTAATAAGAACAAGTGTTCCGTAAGAGGAGACTAGGATCTTTAAATTTATGTTGTGAGGTCGAAGAGGTTGCTTGAAACTCTGTAATAAATTTGTTATTATTGATATCTGTATGACGCATGTAGTATGACTGCTATTGCATAGGAAAAGACAACGACTGGCTGCAAAGAATAGTGTAGAGCAATGAAGAAACGTATAAATTACACAGAATCAAATTGAATGGAACATTAGGTGGCAAAAGAGGGGAAATTCTAGCGCATAATCCATTACATGAGAGGTCTACCAACAGCACTCTGCGATATCTGCGCTTGTTGTTGACAACATCGTTGGTCTGCCATCGCATGAAAGAGAAATCCTCATGGAGAAAGCTTCTGCATTATATTTGCAAAAATAGCAAAAATTTAAAATAAGCAAATAATGTAAATAACAAAAATCTGCTTTAAGTGACAATAAAATGAGATATAAATTACAAGTAGCTCTACATAATGTTAATATCGACATAAAAGCTATATAAGTTGAACCTCTTTAATCTGGTATTTTCCGGTTCGGCAACTCCCATGGTCCGGCATGATTTGAATCTAACTCCATTAGTTTGGGATCCTGCCATCGGGGCATTGCAGTTAGTCACCAGACTTGTTTATATTTACACCGGAGAGAGTCGGTGACACAGTCGTCTTCGTTTTATGTATTCACCTATATTTTAGCATTTCAGAATGTTGTCCAAGAGACTAAAAGGTATTTGGTCTATTGAATTACCGCCCGTGTGTAAAAATAAGGAAACTCACAATTTTAGCCTCATTGTGAAAAACAAACATTGTAACTAAGCCAAAAGTTCCTTTGTTTGTGAACAGAAAAGGACTAGTTTCAATTTATTACCGTTTCGTCAGAGATTGGTATATCTTTTTCTGATTACTGAACGAAGTGTAGGTTTAGCTATGTACGTCTTACGTAAACTCAAGCAGAAGTAATTTGACCTGATACTAATTGCATAACTGTAGAAGCGTTGGAAATATGTTTTGTAATATTAATAGAATATGGCGATAGATAAGTAGACATGTAAGCTAAACTTACGAGCAAGTGTTTTTTCTTTTTTTTTTAGTAATAATAGATTTTGGCATGACTCAAGAAATCAGATACTCTATTTTATGACTGATTTTACTTTTTGCGTCTAAATAGTTTCAGTATTCATTCAGATCATTAGAGAAAAATACATGTGAATTAGACACAGAATCAACGTTGCACTTGGATGCTGCAAATTTGTGTTTCGGAAACATTTAGTAAGAAGATTTCCTTGCTTTCCCTTCGTTCTGACGTGGTGTAGAACTTCCATTTCGAAATTGATTAATCGTCAGAAATGTAATTGTTATCACCATCATTATCAGTATCGTCATCATATAAAATAACGCATAACATTAAATTTACATATTTTAGAGGCCCATCGCGTTTCTTTTTTGCGTGTGTTGCTTCTAAATTATTGCATAAATATAGAAATGAATATATGAATAAGTAGATACTGCAGCAAAGGAGAGTGAAAGGTAAAGCGACAGAGGGAGAAGAACAGAGAAAAGAGAGAA
>NC_142933.1:31164750-31197250 GCF_046866305.1 Octopus bimaculoides
TCATTCTTATTTTGATACTATGCCATGTAAATACCATTAATTAAATTATCTTTATAAGTTCCCAGTTCAAAATCTGCACTGTATGTTTCAATTTCGTCTACGATCAATAATATAGCTTATTTTACGGCATACAAATTGACGTGGTATATAGTGCAAGCATGTAGTGTAAACATTCAAATATTATCCCTATCATTCTAAATCCCGCAACACCGTAGCTTTGGTCCTCGAAAGTGGCCTTGGTGTATAAGTTGACCTACCCGTTTTAGCTGCAAATTTAGGTCAGAAAAATTTGACTTGTATGCAAGAAAATATGGCAAGTATTCTAAACTTGTCTAGTTAAGTGTGTAACCATGTAAGACAGATTTTAATATTTCTTATATCGACCGACCACAGTTGTCGCCTCTGTGTGAGACTGTAAATACAATTTTAGCAGCAGTCCCTGATTGTAGAAAATCCACTTCTTAGCTGAAGTGTGAGCCATAGACCTAAACGTGTATTATTGGTCAAGTGAAAAATACATATGTTAAAGAAAAGTGAATCTGTTTGAAACCAATATTTAGCCGTTGTCACTACTGTTTGAAAATGATTGATATAAATGTAGTTAGTTATAGACATCAAAGAACCATATGAGATCATTCATGTTGTTTCGGAGTCAGATATATTTTTCAGCAAAATATTAATTCCTAACAATGTCTTAAATTTCTGGATAATGAAGAGTCAATTATCGATTATTACTTTATTTTAGCAACCCTAGATGGGTAAACATTGAAGTCAACTTTGATAGTATCTGAAATCGTATGGCAAAGATCCGTTATTATATACGATAATGCATTCCTGCACTACGGCCCCAACGGATTCTGCCGAAGAACCATTCTCATTAAGTCTTTAAATTATTTTCTAATTTTGGCATGAGACAAGTAATTTTGAGGGAGGGAAAATTCGATTACATTGACCTCAGAGCTCAATTTATACTTATTTTATCAACCCTGAAAGGATGACAGGGAAAGTCAATCTCCGTGGCATTTGAGCTCAGAAAATAAACTTTACTGTTAATTTTCAACAAGTCTACCATCGTTAGAAACCAAATTGTAATATTCTCAAGTTTAAAATATCATTGTGATATTAGTTTTGAATTTTACCCGACTCACCTTAATTATAGTAGTCTGAAAAACAAAGTTTAGTTGAATTAATAGGTGGTATCATTTTCCATTTATATAACGTTGAAATATTTACTATTTTTTTAAAATTAATAAACTATTTAGCCATATTTTTTGTTGATATCAGTAGATATTCTTCCCAGATTAATAGTATCATATTTGGAACTAAACCGCTTAAAATCTCAATATAAAATCCAGAATCTAATCTGTGTATTTGTGTGTGCGCGTGTGTGTATTGAGATAGATACATAGATAGATAGATAGATAGATAGAGAGAGAGAGAGAGTGAGAGAAAGAGAGAGATAGAGATAGAGAGAGAGAATATGTCATTCTATAATATATAGTGCCATATCATTTTAGGGGAGTGTTATTTTGTAGATAGCACAATCACCGATTCTAATTTCTGTTTCAGCTTATGGTTTCACATCAAGTACCTATAAGCCCGTTTTATAACTTGATTTAACAACAATATTTTCACTGTAGTATATGTAGTTTTCATGTTACCAGCTGTGGGATGAAGTTAAAATAATAGACAGGGAACAACACTGGAAAATACGAAAACTAAAAGAAGCAGCACATATGCTAGGACACAACAACCTCCTAAGCAGACCGAGTGCAGATATGAATAGCATATGGGAACCGGTATTGAGGAAGGATAGAAAAATAATAGATTTATAAGCCTTAAAATTCACTACATAATTGCCCACGGGCATATGGCGTAGTGGTTAAGAGCGCGGGCTACTAACCCCAAGGTTCCGAGTTCGATTCACGACAGCGACCTGATTAATAGTAGTAGTAGTAATAATAATAATAATAATAATTCCTAACGATGTTACTACATCGTTAGGAATGAGAACCCAGGTTCGAAATTTTGTGTTAACAACAAACAAGATGAGAACAAATATCCGTCAAATGTAAATAATGTAAATAATTCCTCATTTCTTAAATATAGCCTCATTTCTTAAATATAGAACTGTATTTAGTTACGCTCCTATAACTTCGAAGAGCAAGACACGCCGAATTCAACTCTATATCTCATTCTTGGTCAGTAAGTAAAATAATTCTAGTCAGAAACTGGTATATATTCAGTAATTTTAAACCATGATCCAAAATATGTATCCATGTCTTTTACGTCAGAAATCAATAACGCTATATTTCTCTGTGAGATAGCTGAGACCAACATGATTAGGTAGTGTCTTTCGTAACTTGAGTACTTTCATTAATGTCTCATAAAGTTTATGATGCTTATGATCATGAATGGGACATTGCAGTTTCTACCTTGTGAAATTATATGGGCAAGGGACTTTAGGACGCAGCCGTTTTGGCGCTGCCTGTTTGTCGTAACCGATTCGACGTTAACTTAATTGACAATAGACGTTTTAGTGTTTACTTCGATTTGATGTTTCTCTCGTTCACTCTCCTCCGCCTCTCTCTCTCTCTTTCTCTCTCTCTCTCTCTCTGATTATATATGTTCCTATTAGTGTTTGTACGTTTGTGTAATACATCGCTCTCAATCCGACCTATCTCACTCTCTCCAACATGAATATGCATATATCTGTGCGCACATGCGTAGGTGCACGTGGCCAAAACAGATTGACTGTCCAGTCAGTCGCGCTAAATTGTCAGCGCCCAAAAAGCTACACCCGATTGTCATTACCCATAATTATATTGTCGTAGTATATAGCATAGCCGGAAATTTTGTTTTCTGAAGCTAATTCTGACATTTAGCTTCATAAAATAAAACAAAAAAAAAATCCTTCATCTCATTTTATATAACACAAAATTTTGCTAAAACCTTTCACAATATCAACATATGCAGTAACACATATGGATCATTGATGTCTTACAATTATCTTTTACCTTTTACTTGTTTCATCCACTAAACTTAGGCCATGCTGGGGCATCATCGTGAAGAATTTTTAGTTGAATGAATCTACCACTGTGCGATAGATGTTATTAACCGTGGTACTTATTCTATCGGTCACTAATCAAGAACCGTTAGATTACAGCGGCGTACACAAATTACCACCGATTGTCAAGCTGTGGCGGGGGACAAACACAGACATAAAGACACACACAACGATATATATATACATACATATATACATATAATTGTATGTATGCATGTATATATATATATATATATTTATATATATGTATGTATGTAAATATTGATATATGTCTGTATGCATGTCTGAATACATACGTGTATATGTGGGTGTGTACATACATACATGCACACGTTTGTTGTCTCGAACAAGAATAAACGAACTCATGTTTGCGCATTAATGCTTATGTATGCCGGCTGGCTCAGTAGCATATGTATATGTATGTATATATATATATATATATATATATATATATATATATATATATATATATATATATATATATATATATATATATATATATATATATACATGTGCTACTGTAGGAGTGGTTATGCGGTAAGAAACTTGCTTCTGAACCACATGATTTCAGGTTCTGTCCCACTGCATATGGGTCAGTGTGTGTGTTTGTTCTCCCACTATCGCCTGACAACCGATGTTGGTGTGTTTGCGTCCCCATAACTTAGCTGTTCGGCAAAAGAGAACGATATAATAGGTACTAAGCTTACAAAGAATAAGTCCTGGGGTAGATTTGTTCGACTAAAGGCGATACTCCAGCATGGCCGAAGTCAAATGACTGAAACAAGTAAAAGAATCAAAGAATAAAAGAGTATGTATATATATATACATACATATATACGACGAGCTTCTTTCAATTGCCGTCTATCCACATGATTTTGTCAGGCCCGAAGCTATAGTACGAGACACTTCCCCAAGGGACAATGCAGTGGGACTGAACCCAGGACCATGTGGCTGGGAAACGAGAGTAGCTAAAATTTCAAAAATATGAAATTACACAGCGCCACTTATATTCATTCCAAACAATGTTATGACAGACAGTAAGTAATCTGTCAAAGTGCGCCATCTTGTCTCACTGAACTAACTAGAATATCCAGTATAAGAAGGTGTGCAGAAAAGTTCCTGGCTTAGGGTTAAAAAAAAAACACAGGAAGATCAGCTAATTATAATTTTATTCAAAACTTTCGCCTCTCAGATTCACATATATATTCCATTGGTCATATAGATTTCCCATGCTCTGCAAAAGAAGTCGGATTGTTGTGTCTCCAACAAAACCTTTTGCGACACCCTAAAATCCAGGAAATTTTTAGCATTTGCCTCGTACATACTAGAGATGGATATTTCATGTCCAATATAAGTCTCATACATTCAGAAATTTGTTCACAACAAAATTTCTACACAACAAAAATGTTAGCATGACCTCATGGTACTGACGTCATCTCAAGGATTTTTAATGTATCTGTAAGTGACTTGCAAATTATCTCTGGCAGAAATAATTAATACACTTAGCATAATCGATGTAGGCATTACGGATTACATCTGAGTGGACAAACAAGAGATTAAATGTTTACAATAGACATTTCGTTATAATATCAATACTTACCAAGCGCTTTAACGATAATAGCGGCAATAAAATAATGAAGAATAGATGTTGGATTCATCTCCCTTATCATTTTTCTCTTTCTGGAAGAAATCGGCTGTAGTCAAACATAGAGATGCGGGAGCACCGCTTGGTCAAAAGATACACGAGACAAGATATATATCACGATGGAGCTCCTACAACTCCTCCAAAAGTTATGTATGTATGTAATGTATATATATATATATATATATATATATATATATATATATATATATATATATATATATATATATATATATATATATATGTATGTATGTATGTATATATATATATGTATATATATATATATATATATATATATATATATATATATATATATATATATATATATATATATATATATATATAGTACTACAGGAATGCCCGCACGGGTGGCCATTGCATGGTGCCAAAGGTGCCGTCCACTGCATGTCACATAAGAACAAGATACTGCAGCAGCCTCGGTTTCAGAGGACCTCAGCTCTTCAATGCCCTGCCAAAACATTTGAGAGACCTGCAAGACACGGATGTGGAGATCTTCAAGACAAAACTCGACGCTTTCCTCTCCACGATACCAGACGAACCAATGGCTCGAAATGAGACACCAGATGTGCCATCAAGACTCTTGATTGGACTATATCAGGTGCAGGAGAAGAGCCATGCAAGGAACGTGAAGAGAGCAAAGCATAAAGACAGAAAATCATGTCTGTCCTTGGCTGGCCTCAAATCTCACCTGCGAACCCATGGAAAACAAACCTCACCCAGCTATTCTGATTATATGTCTGTGCACACGTTTGAATGTGGTGTGTGCCACAGGGTTTGCAAATCCAATGGGGGTCTTAAAAGACATGTTAGGATCCACAATGAGCAGAACTTACTTGCAGGTATTGGTAGTGCAAATCAGAGGTGCAATCTGCGTGGATGTTTTTTCAAAACACTGTCTGGTTTAAAAAGCCACATCAGACGCCATGAAAGGGCTAAGGTGTAGGTGCAGGAGGTGGTCAAACTCTGTCTAAGGAGTAGACAACCACCATATATGTATATATATATATATATATATATATATATATATATATATATATATGGTGAGCCAGCCTACATATATAACCATTAATACGCAAATATGAGTTCGTGTATTCTTGTTCGTGACGACAAACATGTGTGTATGAATGTACAAATGTACACACCCACATACACACACACATATGTATATATACATATAAATGCGTACGTACATATATATATGCATACATACACATGTATATATATATACATACATATGTATATATATATATATATATATATATAGATATATATATATATATATTTATATATATATATATGTATATATATATATATATATATATATATATATATATATATATATATTTACATACATACACACACGCACAAACACTCATACACACACACACACACACACACACATATATATATATTTATATTACAGAGAAACAAATACACATATGTATGTGCATATGTGTGTATGCATATGAATGTGTGTGTGTAATCTAGAGATATAGTAGTGCGTAAGTGCGACCAAGATTCTAGGATCTTATTAATATACATGAAAGTTGACCAGTATATTATATGAACAAACATGAAAGGTGTGGTTGTCTGAAGGCACAATGCAAATAGTTTGGAATCTATAATTCCCCTGTCGACATGATGAAAATAATAACATAATTTACAGCAATGTTGTATGTAGTGTAAACATACATGTCACGTAGCTTGCAACGTTTTTATAGTTTTATTTTTACATATATTTAAGCTAATTTTGTGTGTGTTTGTGTGTGTATGGATATATTTATATATATATATATATATATATATATATACGTGTGTGTGTGTGTATGTATGGATATATATATGTGTGTGCGTGTGTGTGTGTGTGTATTTGTGTAATTGTGTGCGTGTAAAAACATATGTATACATATATAGTTAGATACACACCCATACACATACATCCGCGTATGTGAGCGTATATGTCTGTTTTTTTTTTTGTGTGTATATTCATATATGTATGATATATACATATATGCCTGCATGCATATTTGTATACATATATATAAAGATAAAGAAGTTTCTATATATTTCATTACATACATATACATATATAAAATTTATTAGATATATATATTTATATATATGTATGCATGTATATATATATATATATATATATATATATATATATATATATATATATATGTATATATATATATATATATATATATATATATATATATATATATATATATATATATATATATATATATATATATATATATATATATGTATATATATATATATATGCGCACATCAATACATAAATGAATAAACTCATACAAATATGCCATGTAAGCACTCAGATTCGCGCGCGTATATAAACAACGTCAGCTGAAACAAGGATTATCTTTTCAGTAATATAACGTTTTCTGCTGATATAAACATTAATATATCTTAGTCTCTAATTCGTTATTGAAATTTGCTATTGCTTTTGTTGTTGTTTTTTTTTTAAATAAATTCTCTGTTATTTGTCCCAATGAAAAAACAAACAGGCTTATACATATTTAAACAAAACTACATTCATTGATGTCTATAGTTACACAGTATACGAGTGACTCCGATGCCACTGTACTTAAAAGCATTACGTCATCCTTTAAATAATGTTTGTTTTCCCTATGTAACAACATATTAAAGGAGGGTCACAAATACACCTACATATATATATATGTTTATATATATGCATATATACATATATTTATGTATGTATATCTGTACATACACATGAATGTGTATTTGTATGTGTGTTTGTAAGTGTAAGTTCATGTGTAAATAAGAAAGATATCTGAAGATAATTACTAATTGTTTCAGATCTTACCACAAATACAATGAGAAATTAGTGTACATAGCCAATCAAAGCACCATCCAACATCATGTGGAACATCGTCGACAACATGAGTAAGCAGGCATCCTTGAAATCTTCGATGAAAATGCATCTATGAGGACGTGTGTTTATTACATAAAGCTCTTTTATATGGGTTCTTTTATAACATTATATACACAAAATAAGTTGCGAACGCACAGCATAGCACATGGAATAGGAAAGGAATAATTTGTGGTATAAACCAGTATTTAACCTAGCATTAAGAACTAATGTAGCTGAAGCACTCCTTATTTTCATTCATTATTAATTTCCACCAGAACATAGGTATATTAAAATATTAAATAGGAAAATTTCGCTTACCATATGAGAATTTATATTGACTCAATGTGGAAGGAATAAAAACGGGAAAAGTACTTGCTACAAATGCGATGTAATGTTTGCTTGAATGAGAAATTCAGAAATTTATTTCAAGGAATTACTTGTTTGAACAAAAGATCTGAATTGTTTTTAAATTCTATTCATGGAAATAAGTATTTTTTTGTATAATTGCTAACTTTCTGTCTTTTAATTCTAGTTCGGGGAGAACATATATTGGTTTGGAAGTGTTAGAAAAATACTTTTATAACATTGCTTAAACACCAACGCATTTTCGTAAGAGATCATTTCTTACGATGACTTCCCTTTTGTGGAATTTTAAAAAACGAATTCAAGTTTAAAACATGACCTTTGGAGTGGTTCAAAGAGACCAGCAGTGAAGCGGAAACCATGAGCTTGAAACGGTCGTATTTCTATGAATCGTTTCCATACTTCAAGAAAACCATACAATTCAAGATTTCTTGATAGCTTTTGCATAATATTTCAAAATATATTCAAACATCAGATAATCCATGAGAAACTTGGATTATCAGCAACATGAACGGAAACTTAAAACTGAGGGTCGTGGGAGTTATGATCCCTTCAGTTTTAATATTTTAATGAATACTCTACATTGACCTGGAGAAACGACTAGTATAATTTATTAGTACTTTTCAACACCTTATTTTCCTCTCTCCTGAATTCCACGCACGTTTGTTGCCGCAAGGCTTCCATCTCGCACGCCATCTTAACTTAACTTGTCCTTTTAGTCGAATTACACCTGTTGTTATTCTCTTGGTGTTTGCATTTGTAATGATGATTGGAAGCTTGACTGATAAACAGAGGGCCACGAAGAATCCGTCCTGGTTTTCTTGTACGTCTTTGTATCGTCTATTTGTCCGTATGTTGTTATTGTCATACGTTTACGTTCGTATTCCGATTTTTGGATCTCTCTCTCTCTCTCTCTCTCTCTCTCTCTCTCTCTATCTATCTATCTATATATATATATATATATATATATATATATATATATATATATATATATATATGTATTAACAAATAATTACCTCTGGTTATTTATCTTTATGCTGTTTTATACTAATCCTTCAACTTCATTTTGGTAATTTTCTTCTATAAGCCAATTTATGTGATAGTTTTATTGTATTTAATTTCATCTCATTTCATTCGAGGATTTATTCCAATATCTATACTTCTCATTCTGTCATTGAATCATCTTTTCGTTTTAACTATTGGTAATTCTATTACTTTTTTATTGAAATATTCTATTCTTTTTTTATAATCTAATGTATTATCTAAAAATGAATTTCTGTCTTATTTTTGCAGTCGATAAAGACCGGAAACGTGAAACTAATAATTGTAGATTTTCTGTCAGTTAGATTGCAAAAGAGATTCACTGCACGCCACATTTGTAATAAGTACTTTCTACATTGGTTTTAAATGCAAACTCCTATCTATCTATCTATCTATCTATCTATCTATCCATATGCATATATATGTATATGCATATATATGTATATGTATATATATGTATATGAATATATATATATATGTATATGAATATATATATATATATATATATATATATATATATATATATATACATATACATATATATATATATATATATATATATATATATATATATATATATATATATATATATATACATACATACATATACATACATATATATATATATATATATATATATATATATATATATATATATATATATATATATATATATATATATATATATATATATATATATTTATGTATTTATATATACGACGGACTTCTTTCATTTTCTTATCTACCAATTCCACTAGCAATTTGGTCGACCCGAGGCTATAGTAGAAAACGCTTGCCTTGGGTGCCACGTACATAAGCATACACGCATACACAGTTACATACGTGCGCATGCGCAAGCACCCACACGCACCCACACGCATAATAACATCCTCGTAAAAGATTTCATTACATTAAAAAAAATTTAATTAACTTTACACTTCAAACCTGTATTAATTCGCATATACTTCCTTATTTATATATATATATATATATATATATATATATATATATATATATATATATATATATATATGATATCTTTTATTGATTCAGTCTTTTGACTGCGTACATGCTGGCGTCGCCTTGAATGGTTTTAGTCGAACAAACCAGACTCAGGATTCCTTGAAGCCTATCGGTCTTTTATGTCGAGCCGTTAGGTTACAGAGCTGTTAACACATTACCGCCATTTGTCAAATTCTGGCCGTGGGCGTGTAAACACAGACACATAGACACACACATAAATAAGAAAAAAAAAAAGAAAAACTATGTTGATTTGATAAAGTAAAGAGTGCATCATGTAAAGGAATAGAAGGATTCAAACTTCCAAAGTATCTAAACCAAAAGGGAATTATTCTTTTGAATATTATTCTCAATGTCGAATTGCATTAAATTTCCGATAGTTATTTAATATACTGCAATAATTCGCTCTCACATATATGCCAACAATCTCACCTGTTATGTAGTCATTTAAATATCACAATCATTAATACACGAAACCACCGGTATTAGCACACAGTAGTCATAATACTCAATAGCAATAACTTCTTCACATACATACAGGCAGAAGACCAACATTCACATATATAGAAATCCTACACTTACATACACATACAAGCATACATATGCACACACAGAAACGCCTCCCACGTAATAACAAAAATCCTATACACATATACACATCGACCATTTCTTATATTGAGAGAAAATAAATATAAATTCCTTCTAAACATCTCATCGCGTTTTCTCTTATCATAATGTGAAATGTTGTGTAAGTTTAGTTTATGTAACAGTGCTTAACAAAAACAACGACTGACGCTAGCGCCCTCTATAGGAAATAGAGGTGAGGACAGAATATCGCTTGCTTTAGCGAGATTAAGAAGTTCAGCTGAGATTGGACAAGTACTTGACACCTAACACGAACAAGACAGACACCGGAGGGCAATAAGAAGGCTTGTTATAACGGTTGGTGACGTTGACTATATCAGACAGTTATGATGATGAACCCTTTCTTCGACATTCTTAGCGAAGAAATGAGAAGGAAAGTGATTGGTTGCGGAAAAATGATACAGTACTTGGCCACCCCTCAGGGAATTTCTATTCGCATCGTAACACCAGTGAACAAGGCTCGTATTAGCCATTCCGATAACAGGAACTGACAATGAGAAACATATCAATTTATAGATGAGAAAAGGAGAATGAGAAGGGAAAGAAAAAGAAGAGGAAGGTGGTAGGTGGAGGAGAAGAAGAAGGAGGAGAAGAAGAAGGAGGAGTACGAGGAGGAGGAGTAAGAGGAGGAGGAGATGAAGACAACAGTAACAACTTTAATAACAACTACAACAACAACAACAACAACAACAACAACAGCAATAATAATGATAATAATAATGACACTAATAACAGCGTCAAATTATAATAAGAAAGATGAGAAAGGTGGAAAGAAGGGAAATTCGAGAATGAAGATGAGAATAAAAGGAAAAGCAGAATAAAAATGAAAGATACAACTGGAAGGAATATGATAAATTAAGAAATAAAGGAGGGGAGAGATATGAAGTGGAGAAGGATTAGAGACAAGGTGTGTGGTGTGAGAGATATTTATAAAGGAAAGAAAGAAAAGAAAAAAAGACAGAAATAGAAGCATAAAAAAAAAACAAATATATTTAAATGTGCGACTATGTATTTGTATTGGAGAGGGTGAACGTAAGGGGAGACAAGAAGATGTATGGAGGGGAAAAAAAATGGCGTGCAAATATACTTATATGTACAGATGTAAACATCGCAAACATCAAGCGTGGCTAGCTTTTATTAAATTCGTTTTCCAGCGACCATTGCATTCCGTGTTCACTTCTAGATGCCCTCTGGCCATAAACGGGTTTGTTCTCGGCTTAGGATACGTTACAGGTCTTTGTTCTTTTCTATAGTTTTGTCATTGTTGTTGTTGTTGTTGCTGGGATTGATTCCGTTGTTGTTGTTGTTGGCGGTGGTGTTGTTGTTGTCGCTTTTCATTTGTTATTGGTGATGTCATTTTTTTTGTTTGTTTTTCCTTGAGTTTTGTATCCATTGGTGTTGATGTTAATGTTGCTGTTGTTGTTGTATATTGTTAATGATGATGTTATTATTGACAATGCTGCTGCTATTGCGCATGGTAATGGTATTGCTGTTATCATTGTTTATTTTTGTCGCCGTCGTCGTCGTCGTCGTCGTCGTCGTCATCATAATTCTTGTTATTGTTGTTGTTGTTGTTCGCTTTATTCGTATTATCTTGCCCAAATTATTGCTGTTATTGTTGTTGTTGATTTTGTAATTATTGTCATTATCCTATTACCAGAATAGCATATCGCTGCTGTGACTGTTGTTGTCGCTATGTGCAGATCTTTGATGTAGTTACTGTTATTCCTATTACCATTATTGTTACTGTTAGTGTTGCTGGTGGTGGAAGCCATAGTAACATACATATTGTATTTACTACTACAGCTGTTACTATCATTGTTGTTAATATTACCGATTCAGATATTGTTATTATTCTCATTCCTAATGATATTGTTGTCGAAGTAAAAGTTATCATTGTCGGAGCTGTTGGCGTCGGTGCGTTTCCTACAGCAGTTTTTGTTGCCCATACCATTCGCAGTCACTGTTATCATTGGTGTTGTTGTTGTTGTAGTTATAGCCGATATTGTTGTTATTGCTGTTCATGCAGTTACCGTTGACCATAATGATGCCACTGTAATTTGATTTGTTTGAAGTAGTTTCCGCATTTATTGACACCTTCTCTCACTAACGATGGTTCTTATTATATTCTTGTAATTCCTATTACATCTCGATATTCTACGACCGCCCTGCTGAAGTGTTTTTTAGTTGTTTGTTCTTGATGAAGTTGTTGTTGTTGTTGTTGTTGTTGTTTCAATTGTAGTAGTTATTTTCTTTTTCTTTACAGTTTTTTTTTTCTCCGTTTCTTTTTACTATTTTTCTTTCTTTTGTTTCGTGAGATATTTACTGTTGATGCACGGAGAAGTTAATCTTGTTTTATGTTTTCTTTTCTGGAGCCTTTCCTATGAGGTTAATCATAGTCGTTTTAATTATATATACATGAGTGTAAGTTTATATATGTACTTGTATGTGTGTATATATATGTCTATGTAATTTGTATATAAATCTATCTATTTTTCTATCTACCTATCAATACATACACACACACGCATGGACACAGATATAAACATGTATATATACATATATATATATATATATATATATATATATATATATATATATATATATATATATATATATATATATATATATATATATATATATATATATGTATATATATATATATATACACACATACACACACATATATATGTATACAATATTCTGATTTTGCTCTACATTACTTATATTTGCAGGTCTGTAGAGACCAGTCTACATCATTCGATGTTTGTACATAGAATAAAGAAAATTTAAATTACCTGCTAGATACACCACCAGCCTTATATTTCATCTGTAGGAAATAATTATTTTTTAACCAAGGTACGCACAAGTGACGGGCTTCTGTCTATTGGCCGCTGATAAATCGTATATTCTACTCTAGGTTTTGCTGGATTTAGTTGGACATACATGGGCTATGCATAATGAGAGGGTATATAATTCTTGTTGCCCGTAGAGGTTAGTGACTACTAATAAATGGTGATCGCCAGGATACAAATATGAAATATGTGTATCTTTATTAGCATTGAAAAGAACTTAAAAACGGCTACAAGGACAGTGAGCCTCGTAAGAAGCCGCGCATATTCTGTCTGTCAGTAGGGAAAATGTCCGATTATATGTTTGCCGCCCGTTGTGCGCTGTCATTGTAGGCTTCTGACTGTCGGCAATTCGGCCAGAAGCCCTAGGCTGAGAGGCTATATAAAATGTCAAGATCTATATGTTCTTTTACTAGCAGAGGTTGCAGTCAACTATAATTCATGTCGGACAAAAAACTCATTATAAAATATTATTATAATATTACATAATGTTGGTTTCAAATTTTGGCATAAGGCCAGCAATTTCGGAGGAGAACTGCTAAGTCGATTACATTTGACCCAGGTGCTCAACTGACTCTTATTTTATCAAATCCGGAAGAAAGAAAATGAAAGACAAAATGGACGTCAGCGGAATTTGAGCTCAGAAAGGAAAATGCAGGAAAAGCCGCAAAACGTTTTGCCAGCGCGCTAACGATTTTGTCAGCTGGTCAGATTATAATATAGTACATATTATATATTAAACTATGATATTATTTATTAAAATAACACTTTTGGAGAGAGACTTCAGCCAAGAAGATTTGAAGAAGGAATTGTAATTCCGAGATAACTAAATTACAACAGGTATATAGTTCATTTCTTGTTTTATAGTGCATTCTTGTACCATTCTAAACTTTTATTCTTTATTTTAAAATTTATTTTAATATCAAACCCTGTTTTTTTATGTAAGGATAGAAATGAAGTAATATTGGAATTAAATTTTGGCACAGGTCTAGCAAGTTCGAGGGAGAGGCTAAGTCGATTACATCGACCCATGTGTTTAACTGGTACTTATTTTATTGGCTCCGAAGTCGACCTCGGTGGAAGGCAAAGTTGACCTCAGCGCTATTTGAATTCAGAACGTAAATGTAGACGAAATGCCGCTAAGCATTTTGCCAGGCGTGCTAAAGTTTCAGCCGACTCTCTGTCTTAAAAATTAAATAATATTGTAAAACACTTTCTGGTTGTGATTTAGATAAATTTGTGTTGATTTTTAATAGAACTATGGAAATCATAAAAAATCTTACTTGAATATCTTTCCCAGCCATATATACACGTAGAAATAGAGTAATTTATAAGTTTCTTTCGTAAATATGCATTCATTTAAAAAAAGCTTATACCTTACTCTAATATCTCGTCACTTATTTTGATTAAAATTTTCAAATTCAATGTTAAAAGGAAATGATAATCCCCCGCTCCGCAAAAAGAAAAAAAAATCTTGTGCTCAAATCAAGTGTTTGAAGAGACCAGTACAACTGAGAATTAATCCTTGTAATTAAGTTATTAAGATCTTCCCGGCAATTCTCTTTTTAAGTGTGTGGTAAATAATAAATATAGATTACGTTTTTTTTTAAGTGTACCTGATTTTAATAGCTACAAAGCTGACTTTGATATTGGTCGATTAAATATACTGATTATGAGAAGGATTAAGTCCACTTGGAAGTAGATCCATTCATACCGTTTCATTGAGTATATTTTATCAGTAAAGCGATAATTCATAAATAACTCTTATCCATGGTCAATTCACCACCGCCCATGGCTTTAGCCAGGATTCTCCCTTTTTTCACCATATATTGGATCTCCCTCCCCACATAGCTCGGTGTATATCGCATGAGCACCGAGTGTCTCTGGAAGCTCTTCCTTAGTTGTCAGCACATTGGTTAAAGTGAAACCAGGCTCCTGTCCTAAGTAACCGTTCTCCTGTTATGCATCGGCCGCTTCCTTTTCAAAACACTTTCTCTTATATTAGTTTAGATTGGTCGTTCTCCAGGACACCTCAATGATCTCACGCGAAAGCGTCATCCATCACGGTCCCACAAGCATGTTCTTAATTCGTCAACGTTTGCCAGTACACTGTTTTGAAGCATGTTATCCACATAGGTTTGACGTTTTATTCACCTATAGATTCTTCCTTTGACTGGTCATCTGGTCTCTGTCATGAGACCAGTGAACACACAAGTTTTTCCCCGTGCCAGAAGCAATGACCAACACTACCCATTCTTCTCTGCTGAATCTTCACAGTACTTTGGATAGATTTTGATATGTCGTGGTCCCAAATATTTCATTTTTAAAAAATTTATTTTAAAGAAAGCCGAGAAACATCATTGTCACCTTTGATCACACTTCTATCAAGACTGCGTTCCATTAAATGTTGTCTTTCACGACACACTTCATCTATTGTTCTTTTTCTACGATCTTACGCAAACCATGTACTTTTCCCTAATCACAATGACAAAGGTTCTTATTGTTGCTGTCTTTTGTTTTTACTATATAACCGGTAACCGATGTCGGTTTTATTTACGTTTATATTATTCACAGCGCTTATATTCTTACCATTTTCTCAAATCTATCGGTGTCACACTCGACGCTTCTTAGAAATCCTTCTTCATTTTTTAATTTTTTTTTGTGACGTTTTGGTTTACTTATGTTATGTTTACCAATATCAGATAGGAAAATACGTCGGAACCTTCGCCACTTATCCCTACCAGCAAAAATATTTTTCAAGTCAAACGAATCAATAAATAGACAACCAATTCCACCAATTGGCTTACCCCCAAAGGACTATGAATACCTCAAGAAACCTAGAATCTACGCTAGATCTTCATTGACGCAGTCTTGCAATTCCGTCAAACTAACGAGCTATGGGAGAATACTATGGGAGAATAGGGTATTAATTCATGTTGTTTCTGTTCTAGTCTGTGCTTTTATTGTTATTGTGACAATGGGCTTTATTGTTTTGTTGTTGATATTGTTGATATTTCTTGTGGTGGTTATGATAGTGGATGGCTATTCTCTGAGTTTTCTGGTATCTTGCTGACATTTGTAAGATTTTTTTCTTTTATTTTTGTTTTTGGTTAAGGGACGATGGTTACTGTCCGTGCTTTTTTTTCTCGTTGAGTTGCCTTTTCGGTCTCATCCTATTTCTAGGATGAGGCCGGAAACGACAAATCAATGATAAATCGGAGGAGAGAAGAGGCTGATCAGGATGTGTGTGCTTGTATGTCCTTTGCATTAGCATTGTTTCTTAGTCTTCGTGGTAGAAGTTTTGGCTGATCTTGTTGGTGAAGCCGTTGCTGTTGCTATTCATGCTTTCACTGTGTAGGTGGTGTTGGCATGAAGACGTTTTAACTCTCTTCATCTGAAGGCAGAAGTCCGTCTCCCATCTTGTTAGCTGCTGTTCCTATATAACTCTTGGGCCACTTTCAGTCGCAAAACTCATTATGTCACCATTTTTAGAATGAATACTTAAGGTATCCTCAAAAACAGCATAATTTCTAAACATACTCTGAAGCCATATCTGCAAAAAAAAAACATGAATAGGTTAGTGAAGTGACTCATTTTTGAGTCACCATAGTTACTCGTTCGATCATATAGGAATTACGTCATAAATAACCCTTAGGGAAGCCTGTGCGTTTAGCACGTTCTCTGGTCCCTTTGTTTCTTTACTGAGGTATAAGATTACTGCTATTAGTTATGTAGTGCTATATCAGTTCAAGTGAGAATTCCTAAGTTTGTGGCTAACAGAATCGTTAAACAGATTGTGTTCTGTATATAACCACTACAAAAGAGTGAGTCGCTGTGATGATTTTCCGAAAAAACACAAAAGCAAAATTCTACCTTTCTTGGACAGAATGATTTCACTCTTGTACTTCAAGACAAGGCAAAAGCCTCAGTGCAATCCATCAAGCTGACAGAGATAACTACCAATAATCCTTTCAATCACATCCTACCTCTTACAAGAAGGATACATTGCTAGTAATGTTATCCTATGTATGCAAGTCAGATGAGACGGATATAATTGGATCACAGACATGATCAACAACCAAACAGAAGATCATAGAGAACTAAGCAACAACTGTAACAATAGAATCCCGATTGGATTACCAAGGATTTAATGTTTTCATATACCTAAAGGATTTTTCCTTCCGGCCATTAATCTGTCGTGATGGACTTAAAACGTGTAAGTGCGGGTTAATATGTTCATTGTAGTGAGACACAAAAGAATGTTTAATTAATTGAAATAACAACCTTAATGAGAAAAATAGTCATTAAGTTTAATTACAATTTTTGGCAAGACGAGCAAGAGGGAAAACTTTAAAATTTAAATGGACTAAACATAACGTTAATAACTTCATTGTTCTTACTATAGAGAGGCTGAAGAGATAAAATCAGCAAAATATACCAAGCATTTGCCTTGTTTATATATTAGTGAAATAAATGAACGGTGCAATGTAAATTTAATACAGCTCTAGTTAAGGGCTGAATACTATTACATCTTCGCTAGTAATATAGTAAATTTCTTTAGGGCGGCGCGCTGGCAGAATCGTCAGCACGCCAGGCAAAGTGTTTAGTGGTATATCGTCTCTATTTACGTTCTGAATTGGAATTTCGCTGACGTCCACTTCGCCTTTCATCTTTTTGAGGTCTATAAAATAAGTACCAGTTGTGCACTAGGGACGATATAATCGACTTAGCCCCCTCCCCTGAACTCGCTGCTCTATTACGAAAATTTGAAATCAATAGAGTAAATTTCTTTAGTATAGTAATGCAAGACATTTTCGGTTAATCGGCATCATTAGAAGGATACATGTTAAAAAACAGGTCATATGTACCAACTATTTAGAGATAACAATCGATTACAACTATTCTATAGCAAACACTTTTTAAAAGGTCGAAAGAGTATAGACAATGGGTATTTATTTCCTCAGTGACTGGTTGGAAGAAAGGAATTAATTATCTTCAAATTGGAATGTATGTTCGAATACTGGCAACTAATGGAACTCCGCAAAAGATACATAAGTGCCAAATGCACGCGTCCGTGCCTGTATGTGAAGTAGGAGTAGGATTAAATCGGGTGGCGAATAAGTCTACGAGCTCATGGAACTCAGATGGTAACGGAGTGGAACTAATATCAGAAGATATCCAAAACTAACTAACGGGCCGACAATTTCACTCGTTACTGCCTTGTTCTTATATTTCACCAAGTTGACAACGGTAGGGTTTGAACCAAACACCGCAAATTATTTTCTCCTTTCTTATGACGATTGTTCCAAATTTGCCGTCTTTATAAAAAAAGAACTACATCAGCGACATAAATTCAGCTGTTGTTGTTTTGTCCCAAATGGCCCCTGATCAAATAATAAACACAAGATCAAAAGAAATTCTAGCTTACAACATCACGTTGCATCTCCCGGAAATAATTTACCGAGAAAGATGTTTTATCTTCAAGACGGTAGTCTGAGGGATATTTGGTTGCAGTTTCTTCCATGATGTACGACTTCGTAAAGGTTCTTTCCTTTGTATTTTCAGCGCAATTACAGTATGGCTAAAGGTGTCAGATTAAATCTATTCTAAGAATAACGAATTTAAGAATATAAGAATATAAGAATACAAAGAATGTATGCATGTATGTATGTATGTATGTATGTATGTATGTATGTATGTATGTATGTATGTATGTGTGCATGTAAGTATGCATGCATGTGTGTGTGTGTGTGTGTGTGTCTGTGTGTATACAGAATATCAACGACTGAAATAATTTCACTCCATCTATTATTTTAATCAACAAATCAGAGCAGCTATTTTCTTGAATGTCAGTAATAGAGATTAAAATATTTTTAAAAATAATTATTGCTTTTCGTAAAACATCGTTTAGTTTCCTAATTATTTCGGTCAGATTATATAACATACTACTCAACACGCATGTGTACACACATGCATACATTCAGGCACACACACACATACATACTCACACGCGTTCCCAGATATACACGCACACATATTTACATGCGCACATACACACGTAGCTGTATGTATGTATGTATGTATGTATGTATGTATGCATGTATGTATGTAGGCATGCATGTGTGTATGTATGTAACTACATAGGAAAATATACGCATGGATGTATGTGAGCACATTGAAAAGTAAACTATATGCAGTTACTTGTTAATATACATACATATGCTTATGTCAGTAGATATATCTATATATATGTAATATATGTGTGCGCGTATGTGTGCATGTGTATATATACTATTGCTTGTGCTTAATAGACATATACATCAATGTGTGTATGAGTGTGTGTATGTGTCATTAAATGTGTCTCGTATGCGATTATATATATATATGTGTGTGTGTGTGTGTGTGTGTGTGCTTGTGTGTGTGTGTGTGTGTGTGTGACATTGTGTGTTAAGGTGTGAATAAGTGAAAGTGATGGAGAGAAAACAAGTGTAAATGAAAAACCTCTGTTCACATTGCAACAATATCTCGAAGCAATAAAACTATAAACTCTATAATTGAATACTTGATATTTTATTTCAAACCAACCAGTCAATCACCGCCACCTTCTTTCACTGCCACCACTACTACCACCACTACTACCACCGACAACGCAACCACTATCACCACCACCTCTACCATCACGTCTTATCAAAATAATCATTTTTCGTGTGTGCCTGATTAATTGTTCCATTTTTTGTTCTCTTATTATTCTTATCGTATTAGGCACAATTATTTTGTTGTTGTTGTTGTTGTTGTTGTTGTTGCTGCTGCTGCTGCTGTTGTTGTTGTTGTTGTTTTTGTTGCTGTAGTCGTTGTTGTTGTTGTTGGTGGTGGTGGCCTTACTGCTATGTCGATATAAGTATCGTTGTTGATGATGGTATTGTTGTTGTTGCTCTTGGTGGTGGTTTTATTGTTACTTACAAAGTACCATTTATTGTGTTCTGGAACGACAATAGCCGTAAGCAATAAGAAATGTTGGTTTCTGAATTCCTCTCTTCAAAGACATCAGTTTTGTCTCGATCTCTGAGTCGACGTCGATATTGTTGTGACCGTTTGGAACCGTTGATACCGTAGGCAGAAGAACAGAATCATTTGTTTGAGAGCAAGTGACTTATTTTTAAACACCTAACGAATTAATCGATAGTTCGAAATTTAGATTTGGCGTTTACTTGATATCTGTTTAGCTTACATCGCTAATGCACATGTGAAAACTGTTGAATGTCGAAGGCTCGCAATTCGCAATATTTTTAAAGCGGTATTTACACTACGTACCCCATTTCCATGGCAGTGTTTCCCTCTCCTGGCAAAATGTGATCGTATCAAGGAGAAGCTATGAAACTGGTCTAAGCCACTAGTTTTCATCCTGGGATGTCGCGTCTATCAAGAATGTTATAGACAGTATTTAGGATTAACAGGTTTTAAATATTGCATATTTACTATCAAATGCGACATCCCAGATGAAAACGAATGGCTTAGGCTAGTTTCATAGCTTCTCCTAAATACAATCACATTTTGCCAGGAGAGGGAAACACTGCCATGGAAATGGGGTACGTAGTGTAAATAATGCTTTAAAAATATTGCGAATTGCGTGCCTTCGACATTCAACAGTGCATTAGCGATGTAAACTAAACAGATATGAAGTAAATGCCAAATCTAAATTACGAACTATCGATTTCTTATGAATTTTGACATTTGATAGTAAATGTCAAAGTTCATGTTCCAAACGTTAAGTCAGAATGAGTGAAAAAAAACACTGTTGACACAGGTTTTTCTTTGTTACTTATAATTTCTTTAGTACTGTGAAACATGGGTACCACCTTCCTTAAGTACACAGAGGTAGTATGATAATTTTACAAACAACTTGAAAGCCATCGGTTTCAATGGATATGGTACTTGAAAGGTACATAATTTTTCAACTGTGGTGGGAATAACGTTGACGCTGGCATGCAACAATCCTGCTTGACTACGCGAGTAATAAGAAACTATGAGAAGCTGGAATTAATTAGGATGACATGAGCTCTGAAGCCAGAGTATAAGAAATCTATCGTAGGATGAACTTTAGTGGAATTGAAAGTGTTCGCCGGTTAACTGGGGATAAAATTTCACCGTAACCAAGATCTGAAATGAGAACTTAGAATGAAATAGTAAAAGTCTGTATGACATTTTGTTTCGCATCCGCTTTTCTTTTAAGGGAAGAAGCAAGCATAGAATTTTCTGGCAGCAAAACGTAACGATGTATGACAAAGTGTTAATCATTGTTTTACCGTATCGACCAGATTATCGGATGTTGTCGTACACCGCTGTGAGTAATGTGGTTCCAGTTTTTCTTGATCGCTCTCTATTTTCCATCGTGAACCGAATCGTTATTTGATAAATCCAATACTTAAGACTGCGGTAGTGGTTTGAATACATTATAACCAACATATTTTCAAAACATACCCGGACAAAACACGTTACTAAAACTTGAAGCTCTCAAGATTGAATGAAAAACGAAAATTCACTCATCAGGAAAACCGAAAGACTGAATTAAAAAATGGTTACAAATTAAAATACTACTATCATCTGCATCCATTGATGCAATTCAAGAATACTTGAGTTGAAAACCATGTACAGGATAGCATACAAACATACACCAACAATCAAACGTTTGCAGAGCAAGACTGGGTTATTAAGAAATAAAACATAAACCAGGAGTGATCTCTTCGTTTCTCAACAAACATAGGCCCACTGACTCACCCATCGGTCTACTGAACGATAATCAGAGCATTCTCCATCAGGACACATAAGAAGTAGCAGAGGCCCTGGAGAAAGAATATTGCTTTGTCTTCAGTGATATTGAGTTTGAGTGGTCATTTCAATGTAGCCATCGTTCAACATATCTCCAACATAACTTCCTCTGCCTCAGATATCATGGCAGTAATTATCAAAACCGAACATTATTCTTTAGCCCGAACTCAAATAGATTCCCAGATAGATTCCTAAAAGACTGTAGACACCAATATACATCTCCTCCAATCTCCTCCAATCATCTCCTCCAATCTCCTCCAATCATCTCCTCCAATCTCCTCCAATCATCTCCTCCAATCTCCTCCAATCATCTCCTCCAGTCATCCCAGTCTTCATGAAGGGAAACAGGCCACTTACAGTTAATTATCACCTCGTCACATTATTTGAAAGTTTAGGTGACATCAAGAATAACTGGACTCATGGAGAGTGACCACCTCCTAAATTCCAACCTACATGTTTGCTTTGTGGTAGCTATTGTTCAAATTTGGTTAAACTCTTTGGATATCTCTTTGATGATACCCTAAAAGATTTAGGAGAAAGATCTAAATATTGATGTTATACATCTGAACTTTAGCAAGGCTTTCAGCAGAGTCGATCACCTCTTCCTACTTTTGGTACAGTCCATCTGTGGAAATCTGCTGCACTGAGTCGAGTACCTAAAGGTGAGTACAATCCAGCATATTGTGATCGATGGAATTTATTGAAGCCTAGCAAAAGCCCCCAGTGTTATACCAACAGGGGCGGTATTGGGACTGTTTCTCTTCAAGGTATGTATAAACAATATCTAATTTTATAAAGAACAAGAAAATAAAAAAAAAATCGCATATGACTCCAAGCTTCAAAAACTTACCAATGGCGAAGAGGACCGAGAAAAGTCTGATCAATATATCACAAGTCAGCGAGAAGTGAGAAAAAAATATGCTATTTAAATGGAAGAAAAATATGCTACTAAATGGAAGAAAAAATTGAAAGAGTGAAGGAAAACTTTGGAAAAGAGAATATACTCAAACAACCATATTCTTTTCTTCCATGTGTACATGGCATCCAACAATATCAGAGACTGAGGGATATTGTTGACAACGACTCCGGCCTGAGCGCTCACATGAACAATAAAGTTGATATAGCTTACAAGATGTGCTCCTGCATCCTCAGAAATTTTAGGTTCAGAAACCAGATGTTCTTTGTACTTCTTTATACGATTACACTAAGAATACTTTTATACCTGCGACTTTCCCATGCTGAGCCACCCCAGAGAGCAACAACAAACTAAAACAGGAAAATAGAATATGTCTGATTTTGATTATTGAGACCATCTTCAAAGACTGAAGTTTTCTCATAAGGCGCCATCATGTGTGCTACATCATTCGTACAATGTGGAGATAACATATTCTCCACCAAGTATTGTCAAAACGAGCTTAACATCAAATTTATAATTCATGCAAGGCTGGAATTTAATCTCATACATTCCTTCGACCCCAGTACGCAAATGGTACTTAATTTATCGACCCGGAAAGGATGAAAGACAAAATCGACTTCGGTGGAATTTAAACTCAGAACGTAAAGACAGACGAAATACCGCTAAGCATTTAACTCGGCGTGTTAACGTTTCTTATTTCTTTATTGACCATGAAGGGATTAACATAGAGGGGACAAACAAGGAAAGACAAAGGGATTAAGTCGATTACATCGACCTCAGTGCGTAACTGGTACTTAATTTATCGACCCCGAAAGGATGAAAGGCAAAGTAAACCTAGGCGGAATTTGAACTCAGAACATAAAGACAGACGAAATACCGGTTGGCTTTTCGCCCGGCGTGCTAACGTTTCTTATTTCTTTACTGGCCACAAGAGTCTACACACAGAGGGGACAAGCATGGACAGACAAAGAGATTAAGTCGATTATTTCGACCACAGTGCGTAACTGGTACTTATTTAATCGACCCCGAAAGGATGAAAAGCAAACTCGATCTCAGGGGAATTTGAACTCAGAACATAAAGAGAGATGAAATAACGCTATGCATCTCGCCCGACGTGCCAACGTTTCTGCCAGGCTCGCCACCTTTGAAGCTCTTTGAATGTGGCTACATGCTTAACTACGTCTCTTTGTGACTGACTTCAAATCGTGTCAGGGGAGCTTTTGTCTTCTATATTGAAGTGATCGATAAAGTAATACTGAGTTCCATTCAATCAATTACACCCCTCTTTGAAATAGAATGTCCTTGTGCTAAATAAGAAAATAATTCCAGTTTAAAATTTGATTCAGAAGCCTACATTTTGTGTGATAGATGTTAGTGAAAGATCTTTACCAAAAGTAAACTGTCAACACATTGAAAATTATCTTTCAGTGAGAAACAGAACTGGGTTACTGTGCGGCTTACTGACAATTCGACTTCTTAATTCTTCACGAATCATGTAAAATCCATATAGCTAACAGTCCATCCATACAGAACTAAACAACAACAAATACAACAACAAGAAGATGTGGCAAATTGTGGTGACATGTGTCCATTAACGACAGAGGATTAACATAATCCATTAAAAGCTTTGTTCGGAAATCTAGCGAAAGTGATATGTGAAATTTGGAACGTCTTTGACAGCAAAATTCGTTTCTGAACTAAAACATGTGTTGGAACAATTAAATGGTATCCTATAGGTATTTTATCCAGATGTTGTTGTTGTGACAAATAACGAAATAAGCTTCCTCTTCAATACCTCCTATTGATATTTGGTCTTTGTTGTGTGAGACTAGATTAATGATGATGATGATGATGATAGAAGTGGTGGTGGGGATGAGGAAGACAACAGTGACAATGAAAGTGGTGGATGTGATGGTGGTGGTGGTGGTGATGGCGATGATGATGATGACGGCGATGATAACACTTGACGACTTAAATCGATTACGATATTTCTCTCATTCTGGTTTTTTTCTTCATGCAGATTCTTGTTATTCTTGTTGTCGCTTGTAAATGTTGCTTTCTTCTACAACTACTACATACTTCGCTATACACTTCCTCCTCTTCCTCCGCCTCCTCCTCCTCCTCCTCTTCCTCCTCTCTGTATCATCGTCATCATCATCATCATCATTTGCAGTAGTAGCAACAGAAGCAGTAGTAGTAGTAGGAGGAGGAGGAGGAGGAGGAGAGGAGGAGAGGGGAGGATAGGAGGAGGAGGATAGGAGGAGAGGAGGAGAGGAGGAGAGGAGGAGAGGAGGAGAGGAGGAGGAGAAGGAGGAGGAGGAGGAGATGATGAGGATGAGGAGGAGAGGAGGAGGAGGGGAGGAGAAGGAGGAGATGAGGAGGAGGAGGAGGATGAGGAGGAGGAGGATGAGGAGGAGGAGGATGAGGAGGTGGAGAGGGGGGAGAGGGGGAGGAGAGGGGAGGAGGAGGAGGAGAGGAGGAGGAGGAGGAGGAGGAGAGGAGGAGGAGGAGGAGGAGGAGGAGGAGGAGGAGGAGGATGAGAGGAGGAGGAGGATGAGAGGAGGAGGTGGAGAGGAGGAGGAGGAGGAGGGGAGGAGGAGGAGAGGAGGAGGAGGAGGAGAGGAGTTGGGGGAGGAGGAGTATTCGTAGTTTGCAGAGTAGTTATAATAGTTTCGTTAAATATATAAACACCGGGTTAAGAATGTCTTTAACATAGGTTTATCAATTTAATGAAACCCAATGATGTTCATTTGATTCTCCAAATAAAATCGAGTACTATATCGCACGGTAGACATATACAAGATTACTGATAACTATGAAAAGAACAATAAATATTATTATGAAATAGAGACATCCTTAGCTACTGCATTTTAGCAAAGTGGCAAGATTGTTAATAAGAGGGTGATGGGTGGCAGATCCGACGGAATCAAAATAATTTGTTGTATTTGGTTACCTCCCTTGACATTCTGATTCCAACATACACCGGAGTCGACTTTTCCTTTCATATTTCTTTGTTTGTTGTTGGGCCCCCAGTTTGGCCCTGACGGAAATGAACCCTAATCAAAAGAATATAATTCTTGACTATCAGGCAACTGATATATATATATATATATATATATATATATATATATATATATATATATATATATATATATATATATATATGAGATCCAGGGATCGAGTTGTAGGAAGAGAGTTAGTTTCAAGTAATCCGTAGTAAATATTAAAAAAAACCCAGAAATCTCAGGGACAACGGTGATTTATTGAGACGGAAGGTTGTGGTAATTTTTCATGTCGGTGTAGGGTAAACTGATAAGTGTTCCTTTTATATATCAGGGTAGGCGAACCATGGTCGCCAACCTTCGAATATATATATATAATACAAATAATAAATCAGTATATGCATATATACGTACATGTATGTATATACCTACATCTACATGTATAATATAGATGCATATCTGGGTACAGGACGTTGCAAAAAAACGTGGACAAACTGATAAACAGAGTACAGAAAACACACAGGCCACATAGAGAACAGTTCCTTCAACAGCTGCCACTATTCTAAAACTAAGCGTTATATATATATATATATATATATATATATATATATATATATATATTTACACACACACACACACGCACGCACACACACACACACACACACACACACACACACACACACACACACACACACACATATATATAGATATATATATACATATATGTTATATATTATATGTATTTGCTTTGCTTATCAAGAACTAAATTGTTCGATGCCCCTGGTTGTAGTTTGAGGATGATGTGTTATTTCTGACAGAACGATCCCATGCTGGTTCATTTGGGCTTGAAAGAAATGTCTATCAGTCAATTACTGAAATCGATTAACCGTTTGAATCACCCTCCGCTCTTGTAAACATTTTTGCGATTCTGTAGTAACGCTTAACAAATCTATAGCGATAACAAATTGTTATTTGCAGGATGAACAGCAAGAATCGAAACAATGACCTGCATATTTATTTCCAATGCGTTTTAGCTGCGCGTTCGTAAGATAATGATTTTTGTTTTCTTTTTGAGTCGAAGTTTCAAGTTTCAAGACAAGTGTTTGTACTTTGCAATTGTTGTTAATTTTAACGAACGTTTGTAAAAACTTGTTTCAATCTAACATGGCATTCTTTGTGACAACATGCTGGTAACGATCCTCTTTTTTAATACTATCTTGGGAACGTAGACACATTTCCGAAATCGTATTAAATAAGCCAAAATATTTGTGTTATTTCATGAGAGAGATGAATACTTACAGCAGTAGATTTCGATAATTTTGTGCATGCTAGAATTAATGGGAGCGGAAGTAGTGGGAGAGCATCATAGCCATGTGTTGAGAGGAATTACTTTGGAGTTTGAACAATTCACCTCTGGAAACATGGGCGTTTTGTTAACCATCCTGAAACAAACCCTATCCAGGATGAGCAGGATAGAGTACTCAACCTGCAGAAAATTTTAACTAGGTCCCACTACCAAAATCATTCGCTTTTTATCTTGATATGAAATCCCCACGCCGCACACATATTGACGTGATGCATGTGCCTGGTGTATCCTTATCAGACGGGTAGTCATGATGAGTATAATGGGTTTCGTATATTTTACCTCAGTGTCAATTTGATGGCATGCGCAGCTCAATAATAATAATAATAATAATAATAATAATAATAATAATAATAATAATAATAATAATAATAATAAGAAGAAGAAGAAGAAGAAGAAGAAGAAGAAGAAGAAGAAGAAGAAGAAGAAGAAGAATGCACCAACAGACAGTGGCTCTCATGGCCTCTAATCTCAACTGATTAGAAGTGTTACCATGTACATTGTTTTGTCTCGGTATAAAAGATGGCCTGCGGCAAATATTCTGCTCAATACCACAGAGTTGCTTCTCAGCTGTTTGACCTTTACCTTAGAGGCTGATGATATGTGCATCTCTGATCACGAGCAGAAGCAGTTGGGGAGTATCATGGCCATGTGTTGAGAGGAATTTATTGAGGTTTGGATAATTCATCTCTGGAAACATGAGTGTTACATTCAACATCCTTAAACAACCCATATTCAAGGACTTCTTGCGCGGGATGGGCTACTCGAACCGAAGAAAATTCTAACTGGGCCCCACCTGCAAGGTCATGTACTGTTTATCTTAGTATGAGATCACCATGTCGTGCCACATATGGTTGTGATGAATGTGCCTAGTGTACCCTTATGAGACGGGTAGTGATGATGGGCTTCCTGTATTTTACCTCAGTGTCACTTTGAATGCATGCCCTGCTTTCTCACTCAATAATAAGAGAAGACCTAGTTTAGTAGTAGTAGATATAGAGAATAGTATGTGCCTGATAATTGACTTTACAGTCCCAAATAACGAGAAGATCAATATAAAAGGTATTGATAAAATAGCAGAGTAGCAGGACCTAGTCATCATTGGATTACAGACTATAGAAAGAATGGGAAAATTGCATCCCTGTACATGTTGTGGCCTGATGTTAGAAATTTTCTTCTTTTGCAACAGTCTAATCTGTTCTGTGTAAGAATAATGATAAGGATAAAAAAATATTTCAATTATAGGCACAAGGCCTGAAATTTGGGGAAAGAGAATAGTCTATTACAGAAGAATATAAAGAGTAGGCCCATTCACATGAGCCATTTTCGCAAACATTCACCCAAATTTCAGTAAAATTTTACTGGAACACAAACACACCAATGCAGGATACATAGTCATATACACACACACACACAGACACACAGATACACACATGCACACACACACCAATTTATACAACAACAATGGAATAAACAGGCCTTAATTTCAGATTACATTCGTTTACATGCTGTGGCAACAGCCGTAAGATTGTTGAATTTTCAGTCTCATACCATTACATTAGCTATTTTATAAATGATTACATAAAAACATGTTACAAAGGCAGTTGTGTGACGGCACTTCATCCAGTAGATTGCTTTTAAAGCATTGCATGTGGTAGCCGATAACAGTACAGGAGCTTTTAAATGAAGGTCAAGAGATTATTATCCAGGTAATTTTGAATACATACATACATACGTACATACATACATACATACATACAGATGTATATTCTTCTACTTCCTCCCTTTGTTTCTCCCTCTACCACTCTCTCTCTTCCCCTCGTTCTTCCTCTGTTACTACTACGTATCTCGCTTTACCCCTCTCGTTCTTCCTCTGTTACTACTACGTATCTCTTTTTTCCCCCTCGTACTTCCTCTCATTCTATTTTCCTCTCGTTGCTCACCTATTCTTCTACTTCCTCCCTTTGTTTCTCCCTCTGCCACTCTCTCTCTTCCCCTTACACCGGCATGGTCACATGCTTCCGGTCAATAATCCTTTTCTTCCTTGCTTGTCGCCGAGCAAACACACGAACCATTCGTCCCTACTTTCAAGTTCGTGCCTCACAGCGTTCACACACAAACAATTTTTCTCGTCTGGCCGTAAAGCCTTTTCTGTTTGTTTTCCTGTCTTGTTTTTTGTCCGCCACAACATTCCTCCATGGCAAGATTTAATTTGTGTATACAAATTTAATTTGCGGTCCATGGGAAGAGCTGTTTTAACGATGCGTCCTACCTAGCTCTTCGCAACGCCGGTGTTAAAACGGAGGTAGCTGATGAAGTAGAATGTTCTCTACGTGGCTTGTGTGTTTTCTCGTCTCTGTTTTGTTTGCAATGTCCTGTACCCAGATATGCAACTATACATACAGGTGGATGACGGTATGCACATACCTGTACGTATATATGCATATACTCATTTACTATTTGTTTATATATATATATATATATATATATATATATACTTCTACTCGCTGTAAATCTGATGTCTTTACATATATATATATATATATATATATATATATATATATATATATATATATATATATATATATATATATATATATATATATATATATATATATATATATATATATATATATATATATATATATATATATGTATATATATATATATATATATGTATATATATACACATATATATATATATATCTGTATATATATATATATATATATATATATATATATATATATATATATATATATATATATATATATATATATATATATATATATATATATATATATATATATATATATATATATGTATGTGTATATATATGTGTGTGTGTGTGTGTGTGTGTGTGTGTGCGTGTGTCTGTGTGTGTGTGTGTGTGTGCGTGTGTCTGTGTGTGTGTGTGTGTGTGTGTGTGTGTGTATAAAATCATCAGATTTACACTGAGTAGAAAGGCACCAACAAACAAAAGGGATTAAGTATGGTAATACAGGTCGACAGCTGTTTATGGGTGCTCGGAATTACGGAATAATATTGTCAGATAGAATGTGAAAAAGGTCCGGAATATACAAACATGGATACATATAAACATTAGATAAACCCGGTATCCATCTCCCTTCACCCTTTCACACACACACACACACACACACACACACACACACACACACACACACACACACACACACACACACACACACACACACACACACAGACTCACACACACACATGAATCAGACCCTTAATTTCTGGCAATTGAATAAACATCCTCTATACATACTGTAATGTACTTGTTTATAAATCGTTTTTAATAGTGTGTATATTTTATTATTGCCTGTCATGAAATTGTCAATGTTTCGTGTTGTTATTCTATCTCTTTCTATTTCAGATATTGGCTAAAATACTTTTTCCAGTGTGGAGTTAGGCGGACTGATTTGATAAACAGCAGTGACCACATTGCATTGCCTCAACAGATGAAATCAACTTGGTCAGAGCTCCCATCAAAGAGAGGGATGGACAACGCTGGGCTTAATTTAATAGAGACAAACCATATGACAGGACGGCGTCACTACGACTGCATGAGAAGTTTCGGGTCCAAGATACTTTTATCTATCTATCTATCTATCTATCTATCTATCTATCTATCTATCTATCTATCTATCTATCTATCTATCTATCTATCAATGCAGACATGAAAATTTTGGCCAAGGTGTTAGCCAAGCGATTGGCGCTTGTCATCGAGAAACTGATCGGCAAGGCGCAAACGTGCGCCGTGCCGGGCAGGAGCATCCATGACAACCTCCATCTGATGCGCTACATCATAGAGCGGGTAGTTAAGGAACCTGGCATGGGTGGGGCTCTGATCAATTTAGATCAATCGAAAGCTTTCGATAGGGTAGACCATCAATACTTGGAGGCACCTGGAGAAGCAAGCTCATGCCATCAAGCAGCGCCTCTGTCGTGGGACGTTGGACTGACGGTCCGGTTGAGTTGCTCGGGGTCTGGTTTGGTCCAGACCTCCAAACGGAGAAGAACTGGGACGAGATAACGAGAAGGGTGGCCACTCTAGCCCGGTAATGGGCCGAAAGGAAGCTTTCCCTGAAAGGTAGGGCGGAGGTGGCGAACACGTACATCGCGTCCGTCATCTACTACCGCCTGACCGTCGTGCCTTGTCCCGACCCTACCATCACCAAACTGGAGCGCATCCACTTCCGCTTCTTGTGGAAAGGAAGCGTTCCGATGGTTAGGCGATCCGTTTGCTGCCAACACCCGTTAAAAGGAGGACTGGGCATGCCGTGGTTGATGATGCGCAGACACGCGCTGAGACTGCGACATCTCCGGCTCTACGTAGACAACGGTGAACAGGTGTGGTCGCCGTTTGTGCGGCGCGCTTTCCCGCAGCTCGTCTCCATGACCGAACTGCAGTCGTGGATCAAGAAGAGGCCGAGGAAGGGCGAATGGCACCGCGAGTGTCGCGCTGCTCTTCGGCAACTCCAACAACCCGGGTCAACCTTGAGCGACTGCATCACAACTAACGCATTCTATAGTGGATTAGTGGAGGGAAGGTACGACGACGATCTCCGGGCGAACCTGGGCGTCGACGAGGAATACCTGACCCGCCTGTTTAAGACGACCTTCGGACCGGGACCTATGGATAACTTCCAGAGATCCCTGGCCTGGCAGTGCTATCGAGAAGCACTACCCGTTCGGGATAAGCTCTACAGGCATGGCTCGAGAAACATGGGGCCGACCTGTCCAAGATGCCGGCAGAGCGACGAAACCGTCTTGCACGCACTCGTACAGTGTCCCACCATTTCCGAGCTGTGGGCTTAC